>NC_051163.1:63408838-63459500 GCF_013339745.2 Dermacentor silvarum | reverse complement strand
GTCACGCGGCATTGTCTGCGGAGTAGAGCATTCTACCTTTGTGGACACATTTGCGGTCGTACATCAATCCTCGGCTTTTGCTTCTCGGGTGAATCAATGTGGAGCACCCTTCCAGCACCCATTTTATAGGGTGTTATGGTGAACTAGCACCCTTTAGTAAGGGTGCGACTACTACACCCTTTAAAATTTTATGCTGTGCACCCTTCCTTAGGGTGCTGGCCTCTCCACCCTTTTCTAGCACCCTTTTTTAAGCACCCAATAGGTGGCAAAGGGTGTTCGTCTGGGGACAAGCTGATTTACACCCTTATGGGTGAGAAATTGTTTAGTGTGTACGACGATTTAAGAGCCGAATAAGCGCAAATGTGAAAAATGGGTTTTGAGAAAAAAAGGTAAGCCTATAGCCCATAAGAATGTCGTCCATGTCAGCTCGAGTCACTTCTCTTAAATGCGCTGGAATGGCGAAATTGCCACTTCCCCTGCTGATTCCAAGTGCCTACGACGATTTAAGAGCCGAATAAACGCAAATGTGAAAAATGGGTTTTGAGAAAAAAAGGTAAGCCTATAGCCCATAAGAATGTCGTCCATGTCAGCTCGAGTCACTTCTCTTAAATGCGCTGGAATGGCGAAATTGCCACTTCCCTGCTGATTCCAAGTGCCTACGACGATTTAAGAGCCGAATAAACGCAAATGTGAAAAATGGGTTTTGAGAAAAAAAGGTAAGCCTATAGCCCATCAGAATGTCGTCCATGTCAGCTCGAGTCACTTCTCTTAAATGCGCTGGAATGGCGAAATTGCCACTTCCCCTGCTGATTCCAAGTGCCTACGACGATTTAAGAGCCGAATAAACGCAAATGTGAAAAATGGGTTTTGAGAAAAAAAGGTAAGCCTATAGCCCATCAGAATGTCGTCCATGTCAGCTCGAGTCACTTCTCTTAAATGCGCTGGAATGGCGAAATTGCCACTTCCCCTGCTGATTCCAAGTGCCTACGACGATTTAAGAGCCGAATAAACGCAAATGTGAAAAATGGGTTTTGAGAAAAAAAGGTAAGCCTATAGCCCATCAGAATGTCGTCCATGTCAGCTCGAGTCACTTCTCTTAAATGCGCTGGAATGGCGAAATTGCCACTTCCCCTGCTGATTCCAAGTGCCTACGACGATTTAAGAGCCGAATAAACGCAAATGTGAAAAATGGGTTTTGAGAAAAAAAGGTAAGCCTATAGCCCATCAGAATGTCGTCCATGTCAGCTCGAGTCACTTCTCTATAATGCGCTGGAATGGCGAAAATGCCACTTTCCCTGCTGATTCCAAGTGCCTACGACGATTTAAGAGCCGAATAAACGCAAATGTGAAAAATGGGTTTTGAGAAAAAAAGGTAAGCCTATAGCCCATCAGAATGTCGTCCATGTCAGCTCGAGTCACTTCTCTTAAATGCGCTGGAATGGCGAAATTGCCACTTCCCCTGCTGATTCCAAGTGCCTACGACGATTTAAGAGCCGAATAAACGCAAATGTGAAAAATGGGTTTTGAGAAAAAAAGGTAAGCCTATAGCCCATCAGAATGTCGTCCATGTCAGCTCGAGTCACTTCTCTCAAATGCGCTGGAACGGCGAAAATGCCACTTCCCCTGCTGATTCCAAGTGCCTACGACGATTTAAGAGCCGAATAAACGCAAATGTGAAAAATGGGTTTTGAGAAAAAAAGGTAAGCCTATAGCCCATCAGAATGTCGTCCATGTCAGCTCGAGTCACTTCTCTATAATGCGCTGGAATGGCGAAAATGCCACTTCCCCTGCTGATTCCAAGTGCCTACGACGATTTAAGAGCCGAATAAACGCAAATGTGAAAAATGGGTTTTGAGAAAAAAAGGTAAGCCTATAGCCCATCAGAATGTCGTCCATGTCAGCTCGAGTCACTTCTCTATAATGCGCTGGAATGGCGAAATGCCACTTCCCCTGCTGATTCCAAGTGCCTACGACGATTTAAGAGCCGAATAAACGCAAATGTGAAAAATGGGTTTTGAGAAAAAAAGGTAAGCCTATAGCCCATCAGAATGTCGTCCATGTCAGCTCGAGTCACTTCTCTTAATGCGCTGGAATGGCGAAATTGCCACTTCCCCTGCTGATTCCAAGTGCCTACGACGATTTAAGAGCCGAATAAACGCAAATGTGAAAAATGGGTTTTGAGAAAAAAAGGTAAGCCTATAGCCCATCAGAATGTCGTCCATGTCAGCTCGAGTCACTTCTCTATAATGCGCTGGAATGGCGAAAATGCCACTTCCCCTGCTGATTCCAAGTGCCTACGACGATTTAAGAGCCGAATAAACGCAAATGTGAAAAATGGGTTTTGAGAAAAAAAGGTAAGCCTATAGCCCATCAGAATGTCGTCCATGTCAGCTCGAGTCACTTCTCTATAATGCGCTGGAATGGCGAAAATTGCCACTTCCCCTGCTGATTCCAAGTGCCTACGACGATTTAAGAGCCGAATAAACGCAAATGTGAAAAATGGGTTTTGAGAAAAAAAGGTAAGCCTATAGCCCATCAGAATGTCGTCCATGTCAGCTCGAGTCACTTCTCTATAATGCGCTGGAATGGCGAAAATTGCCACTTCCCTGCTGATTCCAAGTGCCTACGACGATTTAAGAGCCGAATAAACGCAAATGTGAAAAATGGGTTTTGAGAAAAAAAGGTAAGCCTATAGCCCATAGAATGTCGTCCATGTCAGCTCGAGTCACTTCTCTATAATGCGCTGGAATGGCGAAATTGCCACTTCCCCTGCTGATTCCAAGTGCCTACGACGATTTAAGAGCCGAATAAACGCAAATGTGAAAAATGGGTTTTGAGAAAAAAAGGTAAGCCTATAGCCCATAGAATGTCGTCCATGTCAGCTCGAGTCACTTCTCTATAATGCGCTGGAATGGCGAAATGCCACTTCCCTGCTGATTCCAAGTGCCTACGACGATTTAAGAGCCGAATAAACGCAAATGTGAAAAATGGGTTTTGAGAAAAAAAGGTAAGCCTATAGCCCATAGAATGTCGTCCATGTCAGCTCGAGTCACTTCTCTTAAATGCGCTGGAATGGCGAAATTGCCACTTCCCCTGCTGATTCCAAGTGCCTACGACGATTTAAGAGCCGAATAAACGCAAATGTGAAAAATGGGTTTTGAGAAAAAAAGGTAAGCCTATAGCCCATCAGAATGTCGTCCATGTCAGCTCGAGTCACTTCTCTATAATGCGCTGGAATGGCGAAATTGCCACTTCCCCTGCTGATTCCAAGTGCCTACGACGATTTAAGAGCCGAATAAACGCAAATGTGAAAAATGGGTTTTGAGAAAAAAAGGTAAGCCTATAGCCCATCAGAATGTCGTCCATGTCAGCTCGAGTCACTTCTCTTAAATGCGCTGGAATGGCGAAATTGCCACTTCCCCTGCTGATTCCAAGTGCCTACGACGATTTAAGAGCCGAATAAACGCAAATGTGAAAAATGGGTTTTGAGAAAAAAAGGTAAGCCTATAGCCCATACCATAGAATGTCGTCCATGTCAGCTCGAGTCACTTCTCTCAAATGCGCTGGAATGGCGAAAATGCCACTTCCCCTGCTGATTCCAAGTGCCTACGACGATTTAAGAGCCGAATAAACGCAAATGTGAAAAATGGGTTTTGAGAAAAAAAGGTAAGCCTATAGCCCATAAGAATGTCGTCCATGTCAGCTCGAGTCACTTCTCTTAAATGCGCTGGAATGGCGAAATTGCCACTTCCCCTGCTGATTCCAAGTGCCTACGACGATTTAAGAGCCGAATAAACGCAAATGTGAAAAATGGGTTTTGAGAAAAAAAGGTAAGCCTATAGCCCATCAGAATGTCGTCCATGTCAGCTCGAGTCACTTCTCTATAATGCGCTGGAATGGCGAAAATGCCACTTCCCCTGCTGATTCCAAGTGCCTACGACGATTTAAGAGCCGAATAAACGCAAATGTGAAAAATGGGTTTTGAGAAAAAAAGGTAAGCCTATAGCCCATAGAATGTCGTCCATGTCAGCTCGAGTCACTTCTCCATAATGCGCTGGAACAGCAAAAATGCCACTTAACCTGCTGATTCCAAGTGCCTACAACGGTTTAACAGCCGACTAAACGCAAATGTGGAAAATGGGTTTTGAGAAAAAAAGGTAAGCCTATAGCCCATCAGAATGTCGTCCATGTCAGCTCGAGTCACTTCTCTATAATGCGCTGGAACGGCGAAAATGCCACTTCCCCTGCTGATTCCAAGTGCCTACGACGATTTAAGAGCCGAATAAACGCAAATGTGAAAAATGGGTTTTGAGAAAAAAAGGTAAGCCTATAGCCCATAAGAATGTCGTCCATGTCAGCTCGAGTCACTTCTCTATAATGCGCTGGAATGGCGAAATTGCCACTTCCCCTGCTGATTCCAAGTGCCTACGACGATTTAAGAGCCGAATAAACGCAAATGTGAAAAATGGGTTTTGAGAAAAAAAGGTAAGCCTATAGCCCATCAGAATGTCGTCCATGTCAGCTCGAGTCACTTCTCTATAATGCGCTGGAACGGCGAAAATGCCACTTCGCCTGCTGATTCCAAGTGCCTACGACGATTTAAGAGCCGAATAAACGCAAATGTGAAAAATGGGTTTTGAGAAAAAAAGGTAAGCCTATAGCCCATAGAATGTCGTCCATGTCAGCTCGAGTCACTTCTCTATAATGCGCTGGAATGGCGAAATTGCCACTTCCCTGCTGATTCCAAGTGCCTACGACGATTTAAGAGCCGAATAAACGCAAATGTGGAAAATGGGTTTTGAGAAAAAAAGGTAAGCCTATAGCCCATAGAATGTCGTCCATGTCAGCTCGAGTCACTTCTCTATAATGCGCTGGAACGGCAAAAATGCCACTTAACCTGCTGATTCCAAGTGCCTACAACGGTTTAACAGCCGACTAAACGCAAATGTGAAAAATGGGTTTTGAGAAAAAAAGGTAAGCCTATAGCCCATTAGAATGTCGCCCATGTCAGCTCGAGTCACTTCTCCATAATGCGCTGGAACGGCAAAAATGCCACTTAACCTGCTGATTCCAAGTGCCTACAACGGTTTAACAGCCGACTAAACGCAAATGTGAAAAATGGGTTTTGAGAAAAAAAGGTAAGCCTATAGCCCATCAGAATGTCGTCCATGTCAGCTCGAGTCACTTCTCTATAATGCGCTGGAACGGCGAAAATGCCACTTCGCCTGCTGATTCCAAGTGCCTACGACGATTTAAGAGCCGAATAAACGAAAATGTGAAAAATGGGTTTTGAGAAAAAAGGTAAGCCTATAGCCCATCAGAATGTCGTCCATGTCAGCTCGAGTCACTTCTCTATAATGCGCTGGAATGGCGAAATTGCCACTTCCCTTGCTGATTCCAAGTGCCTACGACGATTTAAGAGCCGAATAAACGCAAATGTGAAAAATGGGTTTTGAGAAAAAAAGGTAAGCCTATAGCCCATAGAATGTCGTCCATGTCAGCTCGAGTCACTTCTCTATAATGCGCTGGAATGGCGAAAACGCAACTTCCCCTGCTGATTCCAAGTGCCTACGACGATTTAAGAGCCGAATAAACGCAAATGTGAAAAATGGGTTTTGAGAAAAAAAGGTAAGCCTATAGCCCATTAGAATGTCGTCCATGTCAGCTCGAGTCACTTCTCTATAATGCGCTGGAATGGCGAAATTGCCACTTCCCCTGCTGATTCCAAGTGCCTACGACGATTTAAGAGCCGAATAAACGCAAATGTGAAAAATGGGTTTTGAGAAAAAAAGGTAAGCCTATAGCCCATAGAATGTCGTCCATGTCAGCTCGAGTCACTTCTCTATAATGCGCTGGAATGGCGAAATTGCCACTTCCCCTGCTGATTCCAAGTGCCTACGACGATTTAAGAGCCGAATAAACGCAAATGTGAAAAATGGGTTTTGAGAAAAAAAGGTAAGCCTATAGCCCATAAGAATGTCGTCCATGTCAGCTCGAGTCACTTCTCTATAATGCGCTGGAATGGCGAAATTGCCACTTCCCCTGCTGATTCCAAGTGCCTACGACGATTTAAGAGCCGAATAAACGCAAATGTGAAAAATGGGTTTTGAGAAAAAAAGGTAAGCCTATAGCCCATAAGAATGTCGTCCATGTCAGCTCGAGTCACTTCTCTATAATGCGCTGGAATGGCGAAAATTGCCACTTCCCCTGCTGATTCCAAGTGCCTACGACGATTTAAGAGCCGAATAAACGCAAATGTGAAAAATGGGTTTTGAGAAAAAAAGGTAAGCCTATAGCCCATAGAATGTCGTCCATGTCAGCTCGAGTCACTTCTCTATAATGCGCTGGAATGGCGAAATGCCACTTCCCCTGCTGATTCCAAGTGCCTACGACGATTTAAGAGCCGAATAAACGCAAATGTGAAAAATGGGTTTTGAGAAAAAAAGGTAAGCCTATAGCCCATAGAATGTCGTCCATGTCAGCTCGAGTCACTTTTCTATAATGCGCTGGAACGGCGAAAATGCCACTTCGCCTGCTGATTCCAAGTGCCTACGACGATTTAAGAGCCGAATAAACGAAAATGTGAAAAATGGGTTTTGAGAAAAAAGGTAAGCCTATAGCCCATAAAAATGTCGTCCATGTCAGCTCGAGTCACTTCTCTATAATGCGCTGGAATGGCGAAATTGCCACTTCCCCTGCTGATTCCAAGTGCCTACGACGATTTAAGAGCCGAATAAACGCAAATGTGAAAAATGGGTTTTGAGAAAAAAAGGTAAGCCTATAGCCCATCAGAATGTCGTCCATGTCAGCTCGAGTCACTTCTCTATAATGCGCTGGAATGGCGAAATTGCCACTTCCCTGCTGATTCCAAGTGCCTACGACGATTTAAGAGCCGAATAAACGCAAATGTGAAAAATGGGTTTTGAGAAAAAAAGGTAAGCCTATAGCCCATCAGAATGTCGTCCATGTCAGCTCGAGTCACTTCTCTATAATGCGCTGGAATGGCGAAATTGCCACTTCCCTGCTGATTCCAAGTGCCTACGACGATTTAAGAGCCGAATAAACGCAAATGTGAAAAATGGGTTTTGAGAAAAAAAGGTAAGCCTATAGCCCATCAGAATGTCGTCCATGTCAGCTCGAGTCACTTCTCTATAATGCGCTGGAATGGCGAAATTGCCACTTCCCCTGCTGATTCCAAGTGCCTACGACGATTTAAGAGCCGAATAAACGCAAATGTGAAAAATGGGTTTTGAGAAAAAAAGGTAAGCCTATAGCCCATAGAATGTCGTCCATGTCAGCTCGAGTCACTTCTCTATAATGCGCTGGAATGGCGAAATTGCCACTTCCCCTGCTGATTCCAAGTGCCTACGACGATTTAAGAGCCGAATAAACGCAAATGTGAAAAATGGGTTTTGAGAAAAAAAGGTAAGCCTATAGCCCATAGAATGTCGTCCATGTCAGCTCGAGTCACTTCTCTATAATGCGCTGGAATGGCGAAAATGCCACTTCCCTGCTGATTCCAAGTGCCTACGACGATTTAAGAGCCGAATAAACGCAAATGTGAAAAATGGGTTTTGAGAAAAAAAGGTAAGCCTATAGCCCATAGAATGTCGTCCATGTCAGCTCGAGTCACTTCTCTATAATGCGCTGGAATGGCGAAATTGCCACTTCCCCTGCTGATTCCAAGTGCCTACGACGATTTAAGAGCCGAATAAACGCAAATGTGAAAAATGGGTTTTGAGAAAAAAAGGTAAGCCTATAGCCCATAGAATGTCGTCCATGTCAGCTCGAGTCACTTCTCTATAATGCGCTGGAATGGCGAAATTGCCACTTCCCCTGCTGATTCCAAGTGCCTACGACGATTTAAGAGCCGAATAAACGCAAATGTGAAAAATGGGTTTTGAGAAAAAAAAAGGTAAGCCTATAGCCCATTAGAACGTCGTCCATGTCAGCTCGAGTCACTTCTCTATAATGCACTGGAATGGCGAAATTGCCACTTCCCCTGCTGATTCCAAGTGCCTACGACGATTTAAGAGCCGAATAAACGCAAATGTGAAAAATGGGTTTTGAGAAAAAAAGGTAAGCCTATAGCCCATAAGAATGTCGTCCATGTCAGCTCGAGTCACTTCTCTATAATGCGCTGGAATGGCGAAATTGCCACTTCCCCTGCTGATTCCAAGTGCCTACGACGATTTAAGAGCCGAATAAACGCAAATGTGAAAAATGGGTTTTGAGAAAAAAAGGTAAGCCTATAGCCCATCAGAATGTCGTCCATGTCAGCTCGAGTCACTTCTCTATAATGCGCTGGAATGGCGAAATTGCCACTTCCCTGCTGATTCCAAGTGCCTACGACGATTTAAGAGCCGAATAAACCCAAATGTGAAAAATTGGTATTGAGAAAAAAAGGTAAGCCTATAGCCCATAGAATGTCGTCCATGTCAGCTCGAGTCACTTCTCTATAATGCACTGGAATGGCGAAAATGCCACTTCCCCTGCTGATTCCAAGTGCCTACGACGATTTAAGAGCCGAATAAACGCAAATGTGAAAAATGGGTTTTGAGAAAAAAAGGTAAGCCTATAGCCCATCAGAATGTCGTCCATGTCAGCTCGAGTCACTTCTCTATAATGCGCTGGAATGGCGAAATTGCCACTTCCCCTGCTGATTCCAAGTGCCTACGACGATTTAAGAGCCGAATAAACGCAAATGTGAAAAATGGGTTTTGAGAAAAAAAGGTAAGCCTATAGCCCATTAGAACGTCGTCCATGTCAGCTCGAGTCACTTCTCCATAATGCGCTGGAATGGCGAAATGCCACTTTCCCCTGCTGATTCCAAGTGCCTACGACGATTTAAGAGCCGAATAAAGCGCAAATGTGAAAAATGGGTTTTGAGAAAAAAAGGTAAGCCTATAGCCCATTAGAATGTCGTCCATGTCAGCTCGAGTCACTTCTCTATAATGCGCTGGAATGGCGAAATTGCCACTTCCCCTGCTGATTCCAAGTGCCTACGACGATTTAAGAGCCGAATAAACGCAAATGTGCAAAATGGGTTTTGAGAAAAAAAGGTAAGCCTATAGCCCATTAGAATGTCGTCCATGTCAGCTCGAGTCACTTCTCTATAATGCGCTGGAATGGCGAAATTGCCACTTCCCCTGCTGATTCCAAGTGCCTACGACGATTTAAGAGCCGAATAAAGGCAATGTGCAAAATGGGTTTTGAGAAAAAAAGGTAAGCCTATAGCCCATTAGAATGTCGTCCATGTCAGCTCGAGTCACTTCTCTATAATGCACTGGAATGGCGAAATTGCCACTTCCCCTGCTGATTCCAAGTGCCTACGACGATTTAAGAGCCGAATAAACGCAAATGTGAAAAATGGGTTTTGAGAAAAAAAGGTAAGCCTATAGCCCATAGAATGTCGTCCATGTCAGCTCGAGTCACTTCTCTATAATGCGCTGGAATGGCGAAATTGCCACTTCCCTGCTGATTCCAAGTGCCTACGACGATTTAAGAGCCGAATAAAGGCAAATGTGCAAAATGGGTTTTGAGAAAAAAAGGTAAGCCTATAGCCCATTAGAACGTCGTCCATGTCAGCTCGAGTCACTTCTCTATAATGCACTGGAATGGCGAAAACGCAACTTCCCCTGCTGATTCCAAGTGCCTACGACGATTTAAGAGCCGAATAAACGCAAATGTGAAAAATGGGTTTTGAGAAAAAAAGGTAAGCCTATAGCCCATTAGAACGTCGTCCATGTCAGCTCGAGTCACTTCTCTATAATGCACTGGAATGGCGAAAACGCAACTTTCCCTGCTGATTCAAAGTGCCTACGACGATTTAAGAGCCGAATAAACGGAAATGTGCAAAATGGGTTTTAAGAAAAAAAGGTAAGCCTATAGCCCATTAGAACGTCGTCCATGTCAGCTCGAGTCACTTCTCTATAATGCACTGGAATGGCGAAAACGCAACTTTCCCTGGTGATTCCAAGTGCCTACGACGATTTAAGAGCCGAATAAAGGCAAATGTGCAAAATGGGTTTTAAGAAAAAAAGGTAAGCCTATAGCCCATTAGAACGTCGTCCATGTCAGCTCGAGTCACTTCTCTATAATGCACTGGAATGGCGAAAACGCAACTTCCCTGCTGATTCCAAGTGCCTACGACGATTTAAGAGCCGAATAAAGGCAAATGTGCAAAATGGGTTTTGAGAAAAAAGGTAAGCCTATAGCCCATTAGAATGTCGTCCATGTCAGCTCGAGTCACTTCTCTATAATGCACTGGAATGGCGAAATTGCCACTTCCCCTGCTGATTCCAAGTGCCTACGACGATTTAAGAGCCGAATAAACGCAAATGTGAAAAATGGGTTTTAAGAAAAAAAGGTAAGCCTATAGCCCATTAGAACGTCGTCCATGTCAGCTCGAGTCACTTCTCTATAATGCACTGGAATGGCGAAAACGCAACTTTCCCTGGTGATTCCAAGTGCCTACGACGATTTAAGAGCCGAATAAACGCAAATGTGAAAAATGGGTTTTAAGAAAAAAAGGTAAGCCTATAGCCCATTAGAATGTCGTCCATGTCAGCTCGAGTCACTTCTCTATAATGCACTGGAATGGCGAAAACGCAACTTTCCCTGGTGATTCCAAGTGCCTACGACGATTTAAGAGCCGAATAAACGCAAATGTGAAAAATGGGTTTTGAGAAAATAAAGTAAGCCTAAAGTCCATTAGAATGCCGTCCATGTCAGCTCGAGTCACTTCTCTATGATGCGCTGGATGGCGAAATTGCCACTTCCCCTGCTGATTCCAAGTGCCTACGACGATTTAAGAGCCGAAATAAACGCAAATGTGCAAAATGGGTTTTGAGAAAAAAAGGTAAGCCTGTAGCCCATTAGAATGTTGTCCATGTCAGGTCGACTATAGGTTAAAAAGGTTAAAGGTTGATGGTCGAAGTCATAGTCATGAGCATGGCTGAGGAAAAATCATGTCACAGTCCCCGTGAACAAGGCGCAGACCCTGGACCAAATTTCAAAGCCGACTTATCAGCTTCCGAAAATAATCCCACGAAAGCAAGGGCAATTAAGTGTGGGCCCTCTGGTGCGCCAGCGAACGCCGGTTGCTTTGTAAAGACCGAGTCGGAGCCCAGAGTAGTCAAAACACAAGAAAATATATTCTTCACACAAGGCAGTTACACACACACTTGCACATTTAGGCTAGGCAACACAATATACACAAATCAGATGGGTATTAACAAACACAAGAAAATAATTAACGACAAGTACTAAGAGTCCAACACGTAAAGTACAAAATAAAAAGGAACACTAAGTGTCCAATCGTATTCACCAGTGTTGGTCTAGAAGTCAGACGATCTCGGCGTAACTCAGGGCAAATCTCGAAGAAAGAACTTCTTCCGGAAATGCAGACGCTCGATGAACTCGTCGACTAGCTTGCCGGGGAATCCCCTTCTTCCGCAGATACTCGGTCTTCACGTTACATTACTTCACCGGTGCGGACTTAACTCTCGAAGTCCGAATTCTTGAATTCCCCTAAACTATTCTCGCACGGCGGTTATATAGCTTCCGCAGGCGTTCTCGAACATTCTTATCGGAGTCGTGATCTCGTAGCATGGCCAAAGCCTGGGGACGCTTCTCGTGTTTTCTGGTACCTTCGACCGCCGCTGTCAGAACATTCTCGAGGGGGGGGGGGGTGACGACTCATCCTGTTGGTGTATGCTCACGCGGTAGTAATGTCTGTCGACTCGCCGGGTGAGAACGTGTCTCGGCGCGCGCGTGTGCTCTCTCTCTCTCCGGTTAACGTCGCTCCGTCGAGTCTCTTCCAGACGTTTCGGCGCCGTTGTTAGCGTTGTTGCTTGAGGCGTATGCGCTTTTCCCCTCTGTTGAAGTTGCCGCGGGGCCGGCGTGTTCTTTCGCAGTCTTGTGCGACACTCGGCGCGCGCTTGGATTACGCGCTCTTTTGTGACAAATCACAATGACTCAGCGCAAACAGATTAACACTCAAAAACCGCTCAAATGGTTTCGTACGCGGGTACTAAGTGTAGGAAACACTAAATAATGGTGCTAGAAGTCATAGTCATGACCACGACTGAAGAAATATGACAATGACTCAGCGAAAAAAGATTAACACACAAAAACCAATGAAATATAGGTTCGGATGTGGACCTCAGTGAAGGAAAAGGCTAAAGGTAGATGATCGAAGTCATATTAATGAGCATGACTAAGGCTTTCGCCTTAAGCTCCCTAGGCCTAGCTAAAGAGACTCCTGAGAACTCATGACATGAATGCCATGACATGCGTGTCATGTAGGTCATGAAACTGCCGCCTTCGTCTTGGTGCTCTCATGGTCGTTTCGTTAACTTGGCAGGCTCCCCACACACTGCTTCACATAACATCGGTTCCCACAAGGCGTGGGATCTGGCGGTTTTTTTGTGTAAATCTTTTTTTCGCTCGGTCGTTGTCATTTTAGGCAGCTGTTTCATGACCTACATGACACGCATGCCATGACATTCATGCCATGACCTATCATTTATGTTCGTCATACACTCTTGTCATACTATGCCAATTTCGGTACCTACCAAGTTAACCAAATGACCATCAGAGCACCAAGACGTCGGTGGCTGTTTCATGACCTACATGACACGCATGTCATGGCATTCATGTCATGAGTTCTCAGGAGTCTCTTTAGCTAGGCCTAGGGAGCTTAAGGCGAAAGCCTTAGTCATGCTCATTAATATGACTTCGATCATCTACCTTTAGCCTTTTCCTTCACTGAGGTCCATATCATGGCATGCATGTCATGATATTTATGTTATCACCTATAGTACATGTTTGTCATACACTCTTGTCATACTGTCTCAATTTGGTACATACCAGTTTAACGAAACGACCTTCAAGCACCAATACGTAGGAGGCTAGATAGATAGATAGATAGATAGATAGATAGATAGATAGATACACTTTCAAAGATACTGTCTGTTCGCCAAGAAATGCTTCGCATTTAATATTAGGAGAATGCGAGGCTCTTGTTGCTTACGGCGACGCAGCTTCTGTGTTCGCTACTCGCGGATTGCGAATGACGGCGCCAGTGGCTGCATTTGAGAGATGCTTGCCGAGTCGCACGCTGACTCACCTTAGTCTCGTTCTTGGCGGCGGGTGCGCCGAGAACGGCTGAGGAAGCAGCGTACGTCGCGTATGCCACCTGCAGTCCGGCAACGTCGGCCAGGTTCTCAGACGCCGCACTGGCGATCCGTGAAGCGACGGCGCGCGTTTCGGGCCCAGTGCCGCCGACGCCCGCGGCCCCTTTGTAGACTTCGGTGAGACAGGCATGCCTGCGCGTACGAGATCAATGCATCGTCACACTTTGGCCACCCTGCTTTTCGGTGTCGTAGCCCTTCGGGTCCCCCTAATTTCGACTGATTTTGAACGCTAGCCTTGAACCGCGGGAAACTTAAGGTCAGACCACACGCACGCTCTCCAGCGCGTGCTCACTACTGGTTGCTCCTGGTTGGACGCCTTGGCAGACTTCGCTTCGTATTGAGCAATTGACAGCACTTCAAAATGCCCAAATTGGATGTGGCTACTATCCGTCGGTCAAGCTAGTGCAGGAAAAAGCCGGTGCAAACAACTCTGTAAGATTACATAGAATTTATTTTACACGACACAGCACTCAAACTACACCTGCTACGAGAGAAGCCACATCTGAAAACTCTAATAATTTTGACCATCTGCTGCGGACCGAAATATATGACACGAGAGCTTGCCAGCGACAGCTGTTGAAGTTTACTTCATGGAGTATTTGTTTCCTTCGTCTGTCTGCCGCAGCTATCTGCGCACTGACCCCCCCCCCCCCCCCAAATCGCAAAAAATTAATTTTTTACCATGAATGATTCGATCTCACCCATCAAAGGTGAAGTTGTTAGCCACCGGACCAACCTAGCATCCTTAATACATCGATGATGACGTTAAAATGCTTGGTGTGTAAGATTAGGGAGAGGCCTAAATGTATGGTATGATGGTCGTTGAAGCGTTATTAGCACTCCCGAAGGTTGGACTTCGCTCTTACTGCGTTGTTTTACCACCAGCACACCACGCTGTGGTCACACATTTGGGGTTCGGAAAAGTCAAGGCTCCCTAAAAAGCTGGACAATAAAAATGTCTTTCCTCCTCCTCGAGAAGTCACGGCACGCTCATTACACTGACAGAAGCCGCGTTTGTGCGCGTGGGTATTAAACATTACTGCTTCTTTGAATAGCTCGGCGAGAGACTACATTGGAAGTCAGAGAAGTGACAGAAAAGCGGCGGGCTAGCCGTGAAGTGATCCAGCACTATTTCCTGTCACTTCTCTTACTTCCCATGTAGATCCATCGCACTGATAACCAAAGATACAACATTACCAACATGCCCATTCAGCCAGCCCCTTGCGAATAATTATTGCCTGCGGACACGAGCTCCGGTCAGCGTGATGTCCGGTTCTGGCGAGATGCCCACTGTGCGCTCGCCTAGGGCGGCGTGCCACAGTTCATGCGCCACGAGGTGTCCGAGTCCAGCCAGGGCCAGAGCCATCACCACGCTTGACGCGGACGCCGTGGCGTTGTCTCCACCGTCGCCGCTCACCGACTGGTTGTCATTGTCGGCGGCGAAGAGGACCGGTTCGAACAGCGTCCCGGGCGAGATGAACAGGCTGTCCAGCCAGGCGCTGTACCGCACCGACGGCCTGCGCAACGGGATTCGTTCAAGGCTTCTTTAACCACCGGCTGAACTCTCGCCAGTAGGGTTTCCCTAATTGTGTTTAAGGACAAGACGCTACCAATAACTTAGGGTCCATTGCACGTGACCAAAACACAAATACCATCGTACAACAGAAAGGAAAAAAAACGTCTACGGTCAGTGTGTGCGGTTATTATAGCCCATCAATCTGTCCTCTTTGGTTAGTTATGCCTGCAAACTTCATTAGTGTCCCTCAAGCTTTACCAATTGTCAGTGTGCATCACCAAATGAGAGCGCTTCCCTTCTTTCGCTAGTTTAGTCGCTTTATTCTCTTCCACAGCACACGCTGTAAAATAATTAACACCCTTAAATGCATAAGGATGGGGGGCAGTCTATAATTCACACCCTTACGCGTATTTTGGGTGGAGGGGTGTTGGTTGTCAAAATAGCGCTCGCAAAGTGGGAGGCAGAGACAATTAAAGCTTCACTTTAAATAGCAACTTTTCCGGCGCCTGTTTTGGGTCCACCCTCTTTGTGTTTACACACTGATTGCTTATCGCACTTATTGAACAAAATGAAACATTGAATGGGCATCACACATTCATGGATAGAATTGTTTCAATAGGAGTTGCAATGCACCTGAGTCCTTGAATGGTCGCGCCTTCTTCGGGGCCACCGGCGAGAAGTCCCGTGGCATTATCCCCTCTGGCACCGGCCGCTCGCGGAAGTAGCAGTCGCGCCTTTTGCCGCCTCCTGAGGGCCTTGACGGAGTCCAGGTAGACTTCGACGTAGTAGCCGCGGAAGTCCGGCATGCCCGCGAAGTACGCGTCCAGGGCGTCACTCGAGTTGAGCCGCTCGGGCCAGGCGACCAGCGAGCGCAGGGAGGTCAACCGCTTGCGAGCCGCCTCTTGCTCGTCTTCGAGCCACGACAGGGACGCCATCGTCTCGTTGCGCAGTGCGTCCACCTGCGGATCAGGTAACCCGCGGAGATGTCCGCGCGGTTGAGGCAAACGCAAGGAACAGAACATTTAATTAAATTACGAAGTTTAAGAAGAAGCAGTACCCCGTCGCCAGCTCCAATTTCCCCCTTCAAAGGGAAGTGTTTTTTTGCACATGTACAAATGCTATATATATATATATATATATATATATATATATATATATATATATCTTGTGACGTCACAGTAAGGGCGGACCTCCCGAGAGACGACACGGCGAAGTAGGGCGGCGTCCACAACCGGCATGAACAGCCTTCGGCATAGTCCACGCTGATGATGCGCCCGCATGCGCGATGAAGAAGAGGGGCACACGCATGATGGTGATAATCTACAGATGATTAAGAAGTGCACAATGAATGCCCACATGTATATATTGTTACGCGCAAAGGGGACCGTTTGTAAACCTTACAGATCAAGGGGACCGTTTATTTTAGGTCGCGAAGGTGAGCGCAAGAGCGTCTGGCTGGTTGATGCACTCAGCGTCGTCCTCTTCCTCTTTTCCAACCCGGGACCGCAAGCACGTTCACCGGTCTTCGTTTTCCTCACGCGTAACATTCCTCTTGTCGCAGACGAAGCCCGCCGGGCGAGTCAATCCATTTGTCTTGAAGTGAAGAGTTTCAAGCGGGCAACATGGACCACTTGGGTCTTCGCAGCTCTTCTACCACTCGCCATGAGGCGAGCTATGTTGTAGGTGACTTCTGGGCGTCTGTTAATAATCACAAACGGGCCATCGTAGGTGGCCAAAAACTTTTGGCATAACCCGCGTTTCCGTACTGGAGTCCACAGCCAGACTAAATCACCAGGGCCATAGATTACCGGACGGTGGCGAATGTCGTAGCGTGCTTTTGATCTGTCCGGCGATGCGAAAGTGCGCAGATGAGAACTACGACGACCTTCTTCGGCAAGACAAATGGATTGACTCGCCCGGCGGGCTTCGTCTGCGACAAGAGGAATGTTACGCGTGAGGAAAACGAAGACCGGTGAACGTGCTTGCGGTCCCGGGTTGGAAAAAAGGAAGAGGACGACGCTGAGTGCATCAACCAGCCAGCCGCTCTTGCGCTCACCTTCCGGCGACAGTGTGATTTTCGTGACTGCAGAAAGGGAAAACAGTGTCGATTGTGTACCGGGGTGGCCGTGCGTACAGCAGGAAGAAAGGGCTATACCCGGTAGTCTCATGCTTGGCAGTGTTGAACGCGTACGTGATAAAAGGCAGTACGTCAGCCCAGTTCTTCTGGTCGGATGAAACATACATAGATAGCATGTTTACAATTGTTCTGTTGGTGCCCTCCGTAAGCCCATTCGTTTGTGGATGGTATGGTGTCGAGTGACGCAAGTGGGATTCACACAAACGAAGCAGCTCCTCCACGACATCCGCTGTGAATTGTCGTCCATGGTCGCTGATGATCACGCGAGGTGGACCATGTCGCAGGACTGACAGATTTCAGCAGCAATGTTGAAACGTCATTGGCAGTTGCGGAGGGCACGTCCGCCGTCTCGCAGTAGCGTGTGAGGTAGTCGACGCAAACAACTATCCAACGATTTCCCTTGGCTGATTTTGGAAAAGGGCCCACGAAGTCAATGCCCACTTGTTGAAAAGGCGTGCTTGGAGGCGGGATCGGTTGCAGTAGACCGGCTGGACCAGTAGATGGACGTTTGTGGCGCTGACACTGCATGCAGCTGGCCACATACGTCTCAACAGACTATCGCATTCCAGGCCAATAAAAACGTTCCTGAATCTGGTAGAGCGTCCTCGCCGAACCTAAATGGCCAGAAGTAGGGTCGTCATGCATAGCACTCAGAATCGCTATGCGAAGGTTCTCCGGCACAACTAGCAGAAAACGTGCGCCAGTGCTGGAAAAGTTCTTGTACAGGAGTCCATCACGTACGCAGAAATGGTTTGGTGTCGTCGAGGTGGTCGTAGCGGTGAAGAGCGGTGTTAATTTAGCGTCTTTTCGCTGTTCGGCTTTGAAACAGTTGAAGTCTGGAAAACTCGGTGAAACAGAAGCCACAAGGTGATCGAAGTCGTCGGCGTTACAGTCCGTAGCGCTAAGTGGCATACGGGAGAGGCAGTCCGCATCAGCGTGTCGTCGACCGCTCTTATAAGAAACGGTGAAGCTGTATTCTTGCAGTAGGAGTGCCAAGAGCGCAAGGCGGCCACAAGGGTCACGAAAATTTACAAGCCAACACAATGAGTGGTGGTCGGTGACAACTGTAAAGGGGCACCCATACAGGTAGGAACGACCGTTGAACTGCAAATATTACCGTGAGGCATTCCTGTTCCGTGACAGTGTAATTCTGCTCGGGCCTACTTAATGAGCGACTTGCATATGCGATCACGTGTTCGCGGTCACCGTAGCGTTGAACTAGGACGGCGCCAATACCAGTGCCACTGGCATCCCTATGGAGTTCCGTCGGAGCTGAAGGACTGAAGTGTTGAAGAACAGGTCGCAACGTCAGCAGAAAAAGAAGAGTTGCACTCCGGAGTCCACTCAAAAGGGATATCCTTTCGTAGCAGGCATGTCAGCGGATACGCGACGTCGGCGAATTTAGGAATATAGGAACAAAGCCCCAGAAAAATACGGAGCTCCTTGACAGAGTGCGGTGCACTGAACGCTTCAACGGCTGCTGTATTCTGGGGATCAGGGCGGACACCATCCTTATCGACGAGATGTCCAAGCACAAGGGTTTGGCGGTCTCCGGAGTGTTGCATTTCTTGGAGTTTAAAACTAGACCAGCGTTCCCGATGCAGTTCAGGACAATATCCAGACGCGAGTTGTGTTCGCTGAAGGTGCGGCCAAAGATGATGACATCGTCGAGGTAACACATGCAGATGTTCCACTTTAACCCGCGCAGAATAGTGTCCATAAATCTCTCGAATGTTGCCGGAGCGTTGCACAGTCCGAATGGCATCACATTAAATTCGAAGAGCCCGTCAGAAGTTACGAAAGCAGTATTTTCCTTGTCCTCAGGATGCATCGGAATCTGCCAGTAGCCGGATCGTAAGTCTACTGAGGAAAAGTAAGAGGCGGAATGAAGGCAGTCTATTGCGTCATCAATACGTGAAAGTGGGTACACGTCCTTTTTCGTTACAGCATTCCGCCGGCGATAGTCGACGCAAAATCTCCAAGATCCATTTGTCTTTTTAACAAGAATCAATGGAGCTACCCACGGACTCGCTGACTCTTGTATGTCGCCCTTTTGATCACTTCGTGCACTTGTTCGTTGATAATCTGGCGCTCTGATGGTGAAACACGATATGGCTTTTGTCTAATCGGATTTGCCGAACCCGTGTTGATGGTATGGCGTGTTCGAGACGCGGGGATTGCAGGCATTTTGTCCTTATGCGCAAACTCGAATACCGAAACGTGTTTCGAAAGCACGCCCACTAACGTTCGGCGTTCACTTGTGCTGAGCGATTTATTTACCATCGACAAAAGGGCTGTTTCCAAGCGGTGGCCATCAGGTTCTTCCGGCACATGTGTAAGTTCAGCCACTGATAAGGACGCTTGTTCCCTGACGAAGGCTAATTTCAAGCCGTTTGGTAGTATAACGGGCTCCTGAGAATAGTTTACGGTCCATAAGCCAGCGCGTCCGCCTTTGATCGACACCACACAATGTGGCACCAACACATTCTTCTTCACAGAGTTATTGTGCATCGGTTATGCGGTAGCATCGAAGCTGTCGGAATTGGCGCCGCAACAGACAACGGGAACACAAACGGTAGATGATACAGGTACGACCGTATCACCACAAACACACAGTGTAGTTTCGCGATCTACAGGGTTCTCAAGGAGTCCTGACGGAATGTTACCACTTACGAACACCTTCCCTGTGCGGCAGTCGACAGTGGCACCACAGAACAACATCATGGGTCGACCGAGGAATAGTTACAAACACCCCTTTGCGCGTACCAATATATATATACTACAACTAGTTACGCCATTAAAACGGCAGCTGCCCAATTTGTTGAATGATGAGCATGATTTATTTGGTGTCATAGAAGATTGTACATTTCATTTCCATTTTCAGAAAAATGTCGCAGTTTCGCCCGAAAGGCGAAGCATCAATTGCGAGAGCAATTTAGTATAGAGCTATACGAAGTTTATCGGCGGCGTAAACTTGAACACCTTCGCCTACTAATAGAATCAACAAGCATGGTGTCAGCGCGCACAAGCAAACATGGATAGATCACACCCGATGACCGCAGACAACCACTGTCGAAACGCTGGCGTGAGCAAGCGTTGGTAAGCAGCAGGCTAAGGGTCATGTGGTCTATCGCTTCAACGGAAGCTGATCGGCAAAAGCACAGCGCATACAAAGGTAGGAGCCGTGTGCAGATCACTTTCAAGATACGGTTCGGCCGACCACCCGCCGCCGCGCAAATTACAAGTACGCAGTTGCTGGCAGAGTAGAAGCTGCACCCCCTCCCTCCCGCGCTGCCTTACCGCTTTCCTCCTTTCGCGTGGGAGATTGAGTTGCCAGTTCCCCTTGCATCCGGTGGCAAGATACGTAGTTGGTGCCGCAGCTAAATGTCGCCTCCCTTCCCTCCCTCCCATCCCACCACGGCCTTTCGCACGACGGAATACGTCGCGTTTGCTCTCCGCCGTGCGCTCGCTCTCCATGAAAGCGCACGTACCTCGCGCGCTTTCACACGCACGTAGAGCATACGGCGCGCGGCAACGATTTTATCGCCCTTAGACTTTATACGGAACCTCACGGCGACGGCGATGGTGACGGCGACGGTAGAAATGCGCTTGGAGTGTCCATAAAATTGCTATTTCAGTAAAATGATTGCAGCTGTACTTTTTAGGTAGTATGGCTACTTTTAGTTGCTTCTTTTGATGCATTGGTGAAGTTTACAATTCAATGTACTATACATAATGTTTGTTTTTCCTATTATTTCCTTTGTGTGCATTTTTTTCATTTCTATCGCCCAACATTCTCTGGTTGAAATTCCTCGTGCATGGAACTCTATATCTCATAATTTTCGTGCGAATGTTCTTCACATTTGCTCGCTGTTCACGTGCTGGTACGTAGAAACCAAGTAAGGCGTATAATTGGTCTTTTCGATTTGGCTGCACTGTCTGCACAATCGTGCACCAATTTTCTCCTCGATTTTACCCTGCAGCGAGCGCCATCTGCACCACGCTCTTTCGTATTCCGTGGTTGTTTTGTTTGTGCTAGGAATCATTGCCAACTGTCATCATCAGCCTATATTTATGCCCACTGCAGGACGAAGGCGATCTCCAATTACCCAATTACGAAGGCAGGACGAAGGCGAATTGCGATCTCCAATTACCCCTGTCTTGTGCTAGCTGATTCCAACTTTAGCCTGCAAATTTCCTGACTTCATCACCCCACCTAGTTTTTTGCCATTCTCGACTGCGTTTCCTTTTCTTGGTATCAATTCTGTAACTCTAATGGTCGACCGCTTATCTATCCTACGTATTATTACATGGCCCGCCCAGCTCCATCTTTTTTTCTCTTAATGTCAATTAAAATATCGGCTATCCCCGCACTGTGACCCACACTACTCTCTTCCTGTCTCTTAACGTTAGGCCTAACATTTTTCGTTCCATCGCTCTTTCTGCGGTCCTTAACTTGTTTTCGATCTTCTTTGTTAAACTCCAAGTTTCTGCCCCATATGTGAGCACCGGTAGAATGCAATGATTCTCCACTTTTCTTTTCAACGACAGTGGTAAGCTCCCAGTCAGGATTTGGCAATGCCTGCCGTACGCACTCCAACCCAATTTTATTCTTCTGTAAATTTCCTTCTCATGATCAGGGTCTCCTGTGAGTAATTGACCTAGATAAACGTACTCCTTTACAGACTTTAGAGGCTGGCTGGTGATCCTTAATTCTCGTTCCATTACCAGGCTATTGAAGATTATCTTTGTCCTGTGTATATTAATCTTAAACCTCACTCTTACACTTTCTCGGTTAAGGTATTCAATCATTCGTTGTAATTCGTGCCCATTGTTGTTGAATAGGAGAATGTCATCTGCAAACCGAAGGTTGCCGATATGTTCGCCGTTGATCCTCACTCCTAGGCCTTCACAATCTGAGAGTTTGAATACTTAGACTGAGAAGGGTTAGAAGTGAGGATGAGTAAAGCCATGTGACTTATTAAATTGCTTTCGATCGCATGTGTTTTTCTTGGAACGCGTTTCATGACGAAAACAACAGCATCCACGCCCCCCATTCTGTCCTCACGACATATATTACTACCACGACAAGGAAAGGCGAAGCATCGATTGCGATAGCAAATTAATAGACAGCTATACCAAGTAAGGATAGTAGTTACATTGGCCATATAAAGTTGTAAATATTCGCTCACTAGCTACATAAACAAGCACGGCGTCACGCGCACACAGGTAAACATGAGCAAATCTCGCTCGATGACCGCGGAAGCTCGCCAAAATGCTGGAGTGAGAAAGCGCGCCAGCGGCAGCGAGCAAATTGACCTTCGGGCTGGCTCGCGCTTGCAACGCGAAGTAAACATCGAAAGCACAGCGCATACTGTGCTACCGGCACTCGGCGCATGCACTCTGTCCCCATTGCACATCGCTTTGTAGGTGAGGCCACCGCGCGCGCACACTTCGGCCACATCGCAGATCGCTTTCAAGATACTGCGCGTGCGCGGCAGCTACGTGAGCAGCAGCTGCGGGAGCAGAACGCACCCCTCCCCCCATCCCCCGTTTCCGTCGCCTCCTCCTCGTTCCTCGCGCGCGAATGAAGACCGCGCGCTTCCGACCACCTTCCTCTCTCGCGTGCGCGAGATTAATTTAGGCTGCGGTTGCCGGCTCACCCGCACACACTTTCACTCGCAGACGTAGCGTACGGCGCGCGGCAACGATTTTATCTCCATTGGACTTTACACGGAACCTCACGGTGACGACGACGGCAACGGCAAAAATGCGCTTGGAGTGTCCATATAATTGCTATCGCAATGAAAAAAGAAACCAGAATTTCCCACAGTTCTGCGGAGTGGCTCAGCGCGAGCAACGTGAGTGGAGTGAATCGCCAGCACCGCTCAGCTAATGCTCTCTTTTAAATTCGCCTCCATCGTGACGTCACAGAAACAAGCGATCGTAATCGGCTGGCTCGTCTCTATACAGATTCTCTTTGAATTGTACAACACTGTATTTTACACACTGCATTCTTAGGTTGTCACTGATCACATGAAGGTGAATTTACCGCCCTTCCGATTCTAAAATTACCGAAGTGACGGTGAGTCCCCTGATCGGCACCGACCTGTTCGTAAGCGAGTTCCAGTCGGCGCGCCGACAGCACGTCCTGGAACACGACGGTGGCCAGGGCGAACGAAGTCAGCTTGCTGGCGGCTGCCGTGCAAGCGTCCCCGACGTACAGGTACACGGCCGTCGCGTTGTCGTCGCTGAACAGGGACTGCGTGAGGCGGTACGACGCGAATGGTGCCAGAGCGCGCACAACCTGGAAGATCGAACGGAACGCGTAGTCAGCTAACTGACAGTTAACGCTTCTTAAATGCGAGAGCATTTATTTGTGTACCTCTTATCAACCTCCTGAATCTCGTTATCGCGCTTCGAAGCTCTGCGAACGTAACCTATATACGCAGTAGGCCTACACAGGTGCATAATTAATGCGTTAGATTAAGTATGATTAAGAGGCAAAAGAGTAATGCCTTTCTTGCTCTCATCCTTTCTTCAATATGTGGTGGCAAATAGGAAGTTTTCGTTGACCTGGAAGGCGACGTAAAAGCGCACATGTGACTCCGGGTGCAGGGTGAGCGTCTCGTCTACCAGGCCGAACAGCCTCGGGTCGGTCGCGTACAACATGCTGTCGCCGGTCAGGTTCCAGGGTTGGCGGCCGCCGAGTCGTTCGGTGCCCGAAGGCTTTGGGGTGGGCTCCTTTGGGTACATGCAGCGTTTAAAAATACAGGCAACATAATATTTGTTATTTACTTGTTTGTTGATACTTCCAATCAAAACGTGGATGATACGACGGAAGCGTTAGGAAAGGCGAACGCATTTCTCTAATCTTCGAGAAGGAGAAGCAGGAGGACCAGGATGATGGGGAGCAACAGCAGCAGCCGCAAGCAAGCAACCGCAGGAGCACGTATTAAAAACAAAGAAAGAGTTGAAACAGGAATTAGCACAATATCCACGATTATAGGCAGCAAAGATACGAGTCAGCGCAGAATTCACAAAAGTGCCGAAGAGAAACACAAATTCAGCACTGGAGAACTCACCCTTCGGATAAAGAGAAAGGTCAACCGATTTTATCGATTCCACCTGGTCTACTCTTTACGTACCGCGACTGCAGTTGTACCATTAGACTTCCGCCGACGCCGCCAGCCTGGCGCATAACTCCAGCAGTCCACTGCAAGTAAGCCCAGCTGCCCAAAATTATGAAACCACATCGACAACGACGGCGGAGGCCGTTGCGACGACGCGTTCAGAAAAGCTCCGCCCTAAAGACGGATCGTCAGTAGCGACAGCTAATTATTACACGAAGGAAGGTTCATAGTTTTATAGGCTGCATCAATTGCATTAACCATTCGCTTACTAACTAAACAAGTATGCTGTCGCGCGCGCACTGATAACATAAACATATCTCCCTCGATGACCTTGAGCACTTCCTGTCACAACGCTGGCGTGATAAGAAGCGCCGGCAGCGCGGAGCGAACGTCTCATGCCACCGCTCGCTTTAGCATTTCAATGGTGTCGCGTTTTCGAAGCTCAGATTACGCGACCTCCAACACTAGGTGCGCGGGAAGACAGCGCGCATGAAGCCACCAACCATCTCGGATCGCCCTTATCCGTGACATCCGCCACAGATTACCTTCAACATACGGCGCGCGAAACGCGCATTCGCCAGAAAGTTTAAAAAAAAATAACCTCCTTGGTATGCGTCCGTCATGCATGCGCAGCCATTGCAGGGCTAGAAGTAGAGACACGCGTTTCACCTTTGCCAGCGCGCGCTCTATCACGTGGCCACCAAAATTAGCCGAATGGGAAGTTGGCGTGGATCAAGCCACTTCACTTCTCGGGTCACCCTCGCACACTTTCCTTCGCAGTTGCAGCATACGGCGCGCGGGCCGCTCATTCTTATCGCACTTGGTATGTCACATCACGGCGACGGCAACGGCGAAAACTGGCCTGAAATATAATAGTATAATTGCGATCGTAATAAAACGACGATGACGCCGACGATAAAGCTTGATGATGGCGACGAAAACACGACGTTATTGTCATGATGAAAATGACGCTGCTGTCATCACACACACGTACGCTCGCGACCCACACACAGAACCACTGAAAGACTTACAGATTGACTCCAACCAAATAAGGAAATTTACTAGCCCGACGTCTCGGAACCAATTCGGCTCCTTCTTCAGGGGGTATTCTTCGGAGGTGGCGGTGTGCCGCTTTTAAAAGGTACGTCGTAACAAAGGAGAGGAAGGGGGAGAGAGCGTAAGGTGCGGAGACACTTGGCAGGGCACCTGTTCTAGACAGACAAAAGAGGTCGCGAGTGGGGGGCTTCGGCGTCTCTGGTCGGCTGGGTTGACCGGTGCTGGGCGCCCTTTAGTTGCGGGGATACCCCCCCCCCACCCCACCCCACCCCACCCCACCACCTATTTTGTCTGTCTAGAACAGGTGCCCGGCCAAGTGTCTCCGCGCTCTCTCCCCCTTCCTCTCCTTTGTTACGAAGGACCTTTTAAACGCGGCACACCGCCACCTCCGAAGAATACCCCCTGAAGAAGGAGCCGAATTGGTTCCGAAACGTCGGGCTAGTAAATTTCCTTATTTGGTTGGAGTCAATCTCTAAGTCTTTATCAATTTGCCCAACCAGACAGGTAATTCTGTCGAAATGTTTAGCTTCAAGAACCACTCAATTAACACGAAGATGCTGGTTGACCTGGGGCGGCTTGCACGAACATTTAATGACGAAAATAATAACGAATTTAATGGAACATTTAAGAACGCGTTCTTAAATGTTCCATAGACAAACCCTAGTCCCCACTAAAACGCGTTCTTAAAGTCGTTATTATTTTCGTTATTAAATGTTCGTGGAAGCCGCCCCTGGTATAACGGTTTGAGGTTTGCAAAATGCTTCGCATAACATCGATTTCCACGGTGCGTGGGATCTACGTTTTTATGCGATATGACAACGATGACATGAGGACTATGACAAAAGTACTACGACTATAAGGACGACTGCCATAGTAAATTGTTGCGTGTGGTATCCCAATCCAATAGGGCGTATGCACTGACGCCATCAAGACCGCCATATTGTCGTACAGCTAACGCGTCAATATGGCGGTCGCCCCAACAGGGCGTACGATCTCTGTACGTGGGTATACGCCCTTCGTGACAAGAAAAACATCCACGTCATTCCTAACATTCACCGGTACTTACACAACCCGAGTAACCTCGCGCGCAGTCTTAACACTGATGTCATCTTTTCTGCATCTAACAAACTGTAAGACAAGACCGGGTTAGTCGTCAGGTCGAGCATAGAAATAGGTTCTTTGATGGCAAACGTCCCGTGATACACCTGGCTATCCTCTAACTCGCTGAAAATGATACATCGGTTAGCGCCGTGCTTGCGTATTTGTGCCTCCCTGTGGCCGTGTTAAACCAAACATTTACTGATATTCTGGGGCATTACTGGCCAAAACCGCAATCTTATAAAGGGCCCATGTCCGTGTTCCTGATTGCGCTTTTAGAATGCCCTTCGGTATTATAGGCCAACGGCAACGATGCTTCAATTAGGCTAAACTGGTTATGAGTGAGTAGTATATATATATATATATATATATATATATATATATATGCCAATGGCGAAGTCTCAGGGTTGGGTATTGCATAATTTTAGTATCACCAGCCCGTAAACAGCACCTAAGGAGACGGCGCGTGCACTTGTTGGTTAGCGGTGGTAACGTAAGTTCGAGAACGTCGCCTCCGAGACTTTTCAATGTGCTCCGGGCAGTTGGCGCCGCCAATCTCGGAGGTTATGCCGAGGAACCGCGCGTTCTAGATCACGCGCGACATTCTGCAAGCGGTAACGGCGGCGTTAAAAAAAATACACTTTCGCTATCAAAAGCGGCTATTTTCACCAGCTCTTCGTGACGATACCGCTGTTATTTTTCAAGCAATTTTTTTTTCACGCATGCTTTGCTATATCTACACTGTCCTATGGTGCATTCGCTGGTCGCTTTCGAATGCTTCACAGTACTCTCGTGGTGAGGTTTACATTCGGCATGGTCGAAACAGAGCACTCGGAACACATTCGCCTGGTTCATTCAAAGTGCCGCGCTCCAGCTGAGAGCGCTAGGAGCGCTTCCAGCTCCAACCTGGCAGCCTTGCTTGGAACTCTACCGATATCCGACAGAAACTTGATCACGTGGCTTCTCTGATTTTAGATGCGAGAGCATCTTATGCTCGGGGTAGTGTCCGTTCTGCGGCGTCCGCACCCATGCGGCGTCCGCATCCCACCATTGTTGCCCGTAGGGTGAGATGATGTGATTTTTTTTCTAGGAGCGGCTAGCACGTTCGACTGGGGCCGGATTTCTCTGTCTGCGATCTGCAGAGGGCTCCGCATCGCTTCCAACGAGTTCGTGTGCAGTAACAACCAGTCGGATGTACCATTAGAAAAAAAAAAGCTTTTTACGCGGTACATAACTTCATTGGAGTTGGCCTTTAAGTGAACAATGCATGGATGACGACACAATGATGGCCGCCGTAGCGTTACGAAACAGATGGATGGGAAGAACAAAACCTCTTTCGATCTGATCTCTACTGTCCCAGTAATAAAAACAGACTTGTTTGGGCCCGGTCTTTCAATCGGAGATTGTGAGGAAAAGAAATTGTGCCTCTAAAGTTTGGTACGCGCACAAAACGGGCTCGGTGCTGAGCATGTGTTTGCGACGGATGCTTACGGGGAGAACCTTTTCAATGGTATCGTGGAGAAGTAACGAAAAAAAAAATTGTGATGCTGGGATGGTCGAATACCCCACATCATTGTATGAATAATTATAACAAATCCTGCGCGAAAAGGCGGGATGCCAGAAAGGGTTGCAAAATGAAACGAGAGTAGTGATGCCGCCTTGAATTGCCTACGTCAGCTACCTGTGACGTAATGATTTTGAGCCCGTGGTCAGTTCAGTGCAGATTAATGAGAAAGTTTACGGTATGTGTGAAAGTAAGCGAAGGCTCTGTGCGGTCATGTTTGCCAACGTTTTGCTCTGCAAAAATTACCGAATTGTGCGAAATATTATGTGAGATCCATGGGCATCACACTATTGTCATCAGCATCACCTTGGGGGAAAGATATTAGAAAGTGGAAAATTGTGCCTTCGTTTTTTTTTGTTAGTATGTGATCTTCTAGGTACTAGGCAAATGCAGAAATACGTTTGATTGCGTACCATCCGATTTCGTATTTCTCTTCCGATGTCCTTATCATGTCGATGCGCAGTCACCCACAAGCGCGGAAATGCGCTTCAACCATTGCTGAACTACATGAATTTGTACGGCCCGTTCGCTACCACTGGACTGTCAGCGTCATGAGAGCCTGGCGCTTCTTCGGCGCTGTCGAATAAAAGAAACAGTGTCGTTCCTATATGAAGTGTAGACAAAGCACCGTGCTCTCAAGATTTCCACAGCGGCAGATGTGTCTGAACACACAGCCTTGGAAGACACACCGGTTGGGAGACACAAGTTTGGAGAAAAATTTGAGGGACGCGGTGCATGTTCGGTGAGACACCAGCGATCACTTTATCCTGAGGAAAGATTGTCCAAAATTTAAACATGCTGTTGCACAGGTGCTTCGCATGGTTGGACATGGTTTCGATCGCACTTAGAACCGCAAGCGTACGAGAAGTCGAACTCGGTAAAACTCAATGCGCAACACTCAGACGAGCTGTGAATCGTGGGTGGCCGTTGGCGGTAGACAACACGACCCGGTGTCACCCATACCGCCTGCTATTGGTGACGGAAGATGCGGATACCGAGCGCTGTGGGAATTGGTTTGGGGGAAACGTGTTGTTGGTGTTTATGATGAACATTTGTCTTGTTTAGTGACCATTTGTGAATATAGAGCACACGACCAAGTTCTACACATTTTCACGGTAAAACGCCACGTTCAACATGAACCTGGGGCCCTTGAACACGCGGATCTTACGCATGACGACGAACGAGTGACGGCAATAGGGTGACGACAAAGACGACGGAATGTTGGTGGTGGTATGACCATGACGGCATGACCAGGACGGTTTTGGGACAATGGAATGAACATGCCGCAACAACGAAGACGGCATGATAACCATTCGTTAATGATGCTGGAATCGTGACGATGGCATGATGGCGACAGCCTGACGACAATGGGATAACCACAATTCCATGACGACCACGGCGTTATGATGACGAAATGACAGTGTAGTGACGACAACCACAGTGACGACAGCAAGAAAACAAAGGAATGATCCCAACGAAACAAAAGCTATGTCAATAAGATCAAGGAATGACGATGGCGCCTGGATGGAGACGGCGTGTTTGTATTGGAGCTGGCATCCGCGGTTTTCATGCATCCCCTGCCGCTCCAGTCACTCTTGTTTTGCAGTACGTGCGGTGCTTGTTTGTACTTTGCCCTGCACCAGCCGATCATGCAAGGCAGCAGCCAGGAGCCAGCACCCGAAAAGTAGGAGGGGGGGGGGGGTGGTTGTGAGGCCACGAAAGCTTCGTTTTAAAATAATTAAGTTGGCGTGCATAGATGTATACACTGACGTATACGCTGTTAGAAGCTGTGTGCACAGAATGCATGACCATGTAAAAGCTTATTACAAGACAAAGGGCACGAGCAAATAAGATAACCGGGTGCAAAGGCTTTAGCCTCTGTGTTAGTACTTCGTACCACTGGCATTCTCTTACATTGTCGTTCCCGTCGTCTTTATCGCCGTCCATGACTGCCGCCTGCAGGTTGTCACGAACCGCGCGCAGCCAGACGCCAGCGTGGTTGGAAGGAATGTCGCGGAACCGGAAGCGGGCGCCTCTTCCGGCGGACGTAGCAGCGGAGACCGCCATCTTGGCGGTAACCAGGGCATCCATGGCGACCAACGCGGCGGTCAGGCCCGGTTCCAGGTTGCAGTCGCACGACATCACGCTCACGAACTGGTGCACGCAGCGAGCCGTCGACTCGGCCGTAAGGTAGCGCTCCCGGTGCCGCTTCCAGCGCAGCAGGGACGCACTGTGGCCCACGCTCACCACACTCCGGCTCTCAGACCTGATGTCACAATGGAGGTGCCAAGCACACGTTTACACGGGATCTTTGTCGATCACAACGCGTTCGGACGCTGTGCTGCTGAGCCGAGCAAAGCGAGAATCCTTGTTGTGTACTTGTAGATCCCAGAAGCTTTCAAAAATCGTTAAACAGCTGTTTAATAGCTGTTACACAGTCCTGAGCCTACGCTTCTTGACTGCCCTGCGTCCCATTCAGCACGTCTAGTTGGTGGTCTCGCGTCGTGGCGCACTAGTGTTGTGCGTTGTGTAAATAACGGTGACGACAGTCTCTTCAGGATAACCATTAAATCTTCGGATTTCTGGGGACACTGTAGACGCTTACACGCTTTTCTTACGACGCACTTTCAACAGTGGCTGTGTTGCAGGCTGCTATCCCTAGAAGTCTTGGGGACAATTCAAGGTTGCAGGTAGGGAATATCAAAATGTAGCTTTGTTTACAGCCCTCCCACTTTCTTTTCAAGGATCAAGGAGGGTAGCAGGGGGGGGGGGGGAGGGGGTTGGGCGGGCGTATTTTGCTTGCTGCTTACTACCTTCATGTCGCATAATAAATAATCGCTCAAAACTAATGGGAAAACACGGGATCATTTGGGTCCTCGTGCTAGCTTTTTACGTTATTAAAATAACGAGGTATAACTCCAATAAATAAGTGGCTCAGGTATTTTGTTCACTTCGCTTTATATGGCCGCTCAAAGTGCTCGTAGTTACTAATTACGCACGGCTATTAGCGCCACAATAAAATATATTTACTGATTCTCTTCTGTGCAGACCTGGTCACTTGTTTACAGCATTTTGCGCACAGGGCAAATATGTATAGTGTCACCGTACCCTATAACAGGCTGTCGGTCCCTTTAGCACAGGAGCTGTGGGGATGTTGAAACAATTCTATTTCCATGCCATTCCTTTTCGTGCTTCGTCATGCAATGGTCCGAGCGGCATTCCGTCCACTTTATCACCGGTAACAGCCGGCCGTGAACAAGGGGTGATAAGAAACGTAGACAGTGGGGTCAAAAGATCATTACATTATGCGGCTTTCAGTACGTGCCATTCTTACTCTCTCTCTGTCGCTGCGTGACGTACTTGGAATCCACATTGAGGACAACCTCGAACAGCACGTCCAGGTCATAGTCCATGGCCAGCGAGATCAGAGTGGCGAGCGCCTCGGCCGAAGCGTTCTCGCTTCCGGAAGTGGTGAGGAAGTGACCCGGCTTGTCTTTTCCCAAGAAGAGCAAGCTGTCGATTAGCCAGGGAGCGTCAATTCTCCGATGTAGCACCTCGGCGCAGGCAACGTAGCTCAGCACGGCCTTGTCGGACGTGCTCAGGGGCTTGCTCGGCTCCAGCAGGTGCTCGAAACGCTCGCGTAGCCTGTCGTTCGCCTTCATGTACACCTTCGCCTGAGCCATGCAGAGAAGCGGAAGCGGGTCGTTTTCCCGTTTTCCACATACTACATATATGGTCCGATATCCGAATTGTGGTAGAAGTCTCATTGTAATCGCGATCGCACAATACCATTGAGGTACGTGTCTGCTGCAGCACAAGTCGGGAGGCAAATCGGCACTTTGTAATATAATCTCAGAATATTCACCCAGCCGGTACCGCAGTAACTTAGACCCTCCAAAAGCTCTGGGATTCGAATCAGATAGGAGCGTTTATTGGTCAGCGGTCGAGATAAGCAATAGACCTGAGAGTATTGCTGAAAAGAAAGTAAGAAGATAACAGGGAAGAGACGGAGCCATGGTCGTTACAGCCATAGATAACTTTAAAACATAGATAAAGGTTTTAGATAAGAGATAAATAAATAACTACCGAAAAGAATACATACCACCCTTTACGGTTTAAAATATTGGATAAGTAAGCCACGCGAAAAGATTTGCCAACACTTTCCTTGTCCTTCAAAATCTAAGTGGAAGCTACATACATCAGTTTCCCGGTCTTTCGAACCGGTCTCAACTCAGTCTTCTGCGCCCTCTGAGTTAAAGACATCTCCGGACAAGCTCCTTATCTTGACCATGCTTCCATCTGGTGTTCTGAGACACGTGGAACGTATTTTGCCATCATTTCATGAGCGTAGTCTTCGTGTCTACGGCATATTACATCGGACAATGCATACGCCAAAATCCTGGCAGAAATAACCACTTAGAAAATTCTAAAGGGTCATTCATTTGAAACGGAAACTATATACACACGCAAGCCACACCGCCTGTGTGATTCAAGCTCCGTGTTGGCGAGGGCATGGCGTACGAACAAAGGACAAGACTCAAGCATAAGAATATAGCTCAAAATAAGACATGAACTGTCCTCTCCTGTCCATCTTGTCCACGTCAAATTTCGCGACATTCTAAAGCTTGAATCATAACGCAACTAGCCCAGCAAAAGTTAGCGGGGAAGACGTTGAGAGGAAATCACACCTGAAATACGTCGGAAGTCGTTGCCTGCCGTGAAGAGTTTCACGCCTCTAACGAAAACGTTGCGTTTAGCCAGTCGGGCTTGCAGTTATACCTTGGCACCACGGCTTGAGTTCGTTTCAAGACGAGACTTGCATCAAGCCACCCGAGTGAGTTAGTTGGTTTATCGAAAATATCATTTATAAACAGAACACAGGGCTTTTGCACTGACAGGTTCTCAAAATGTAAGTTTCTTCTACAGTGGTTCTAGCTGCTTGTTTTGCCTGAAGCTTAACAGCGCACGCAAAAAAAAAAACTAAACAAAATGTCCCCCATAGGACAAACGCCGACTTGTTTAGACGACATATGCCAAAAGGTTCGCATATTTTCAACAAAAATTTAGGCTGGCAGTGAGTGCTTTTTAGGCGATAAACTAATCTAGAGCCGTGAATTTTATGTCTGAGCTCATGTAGGAACTTCGCTCATACATGTGCGCTTCTCCAGTTCCTTACGTCTACGGACCTATACATGATAGTCTTTGAAAACGCTACGTGCTACCCCTGCATTGTGTATGCCTTTTACGTTCCTCGAACTTCCCCTAGCAGGTCTTGCCTGTTTATCCCCTTGCCCTTTCCCCGGGGTTAGATTGGCAACAAGAACTACCTATGGTAAACTTCCTTGTCTTTTTCTGTGTACGGTCAACTTTAGTTACCTCGACCTCGGTTAATTCGACTTTTTTTCTTCATTCGAACTCACTGGAAAGTACGGGTGAGAAACCATACATTGGTATGGAAGGAAATCTCGTCTAGGTCGAACATGAAAGCCTGGCGCTTCGGTTAACTTTACTTCCGTCCCGGCGCTGTCTCATGCGCCCGCAGTGTTTACGACAAGCTTGAAGACACATGGAATTAAGCAGAAGGCGCTGTGGTTCCCTAGGTGACAGAAAGTGAGAGAGGCATAAAGGAGAGATGCCTCGACCTGCACCACTACTGTATCGCAGGTATCCCTAGGTGACAATAGTGACAATAGTGACGGAAGAAACCTGTCCTGCAGTGATTATGACGATTCGCGCTGTGCCTTGGGCGATATTCTCTTGGACATTCTGTCAGCGCCGTCGATAGTGTGGAGGTCTGTGGGCCACTGACCGACGATAACATGCATAGTTATTATAATAGTGTATTGAAGAAGTCTGCATTGACGACGTAGTTCAAGTAGAGAAAAATATTCCAATACGTTCTTTTCGCCATGGTTTGTTAATTAGACCTTCCGGATACTTCGCCAGAAAGTTGTTCTGCTAAAGGGTCTCCTTAACTCGAGTTGACTTACACACATTTTTTCTCTGTTTGGTAAGGAATGTGAATTTCGAGGCAGGCGGCTGCACATACTATACTCTAAAAAAATTGTTACGCCCGTAAGAGTGCTGGTTTCTTCCACGGCTAACACCCTTTATCTTATGCTGATAAATAATCTTGGCTACATGACCATCGAGCTCAAATTACATTTGCGTTGAGAGAAGCCGTACTTGAAAGCTGTATAATAATTCTGACCAACTGGTGCACACCGAAACGTGTGAAACGAGAGTTCGAAGGTGATAGCTAACAAATTTTATGTCATCCAGCTTTCGTGTGGTCTGTTATAACTAGCACCACATTTACTGGCAGAAAAAGGCGTAAAAAATAAAGCTTTATTTTCCCCCTTGAACGGTTTCACTTTATTCCTTAGGCCAACTGCAACGCAATTTTGGATCGCGTAAAAAGAAATGTTCCAGAAATTGTAGATATAGATGAGGCTTCCATGCATAAATTTACATTTGAAACACGAGTGGAAGCGTCCCCAAAATCTCGCATATATATTACCTAGTTCTTTATAACGAAACTGAAAAGAAAAAAAAAGCACCGCCATTACATCTCGGAGGAAGTGACGCATGACCCAGAACGCGCGGTTCCTCGGCATGTCATCCGAGATTTCGCAGGCGCCGTACTGGGACTTACGTCATAGCCGCTAACCACCAGGTGCACGTGTCGTCTGCTTAGATAGTTTGGGTGGTCTTATTTACTCGGAATTTATGCAATTACTAGCCCTACGGCGCTGCCAAGATTGCTTCAGTGGTATGTACTACTAAGTTATAGTCAAGTTAGCCAAGTGAAATTTCATTGAAGTTGGCCTTTAAGGTTGAAGGTTTTAACCACGGGGACACAGCAAGCGCCCTTTGTAGACACAGAAGGGTCTTTGCAATGTTTACGCTTGACCAATCGGCTGGCCATATCTCCGGTACTTCTCACGGTCTCACCTCGAGGTAGCGGAACTGGTCCTGGTATCGCGAGTGGCCCTGGGCCCAGTTTCCGCACACGTACTGGTAGAAGTTGTCGCACGGTTCGGCGCTCAGGTCCATGGAGGAGTGCAGCTCGGCTTGCACGTTGAAGCATTCCAGGCTGGCGCAGCTCAAGTGCAGGGGCCACAACCGGGTTTTGGGGTTCCAGTAGGCGTACGCGGCTACGGCCGCCAGCGTCAGCAACTGGAAGGCGGCGAACACTCGCGGTCGTGCCTGCAGCAGAACGTTGCGCGTCGGCGGCGGGAGCTCGTTGTTCCAGGGCTGCTGCTGATCGCTGTCGTCCTGCAAGATTCACTTGTGCAGTTGGCATCAAGTGTGAGACTTTAAGTTGAGGTTTAGTTCAGCTCACCAGAAAAACAAAAAAAAGGTACAGCTGCGTATAGTACTGGCAAAAGGGAAGAAAATGAAAGAAAAAGAAAACGGGAGTTCGCGGACCCTATGCATATGTACGAGGTACTATCCAAAAGTGCCGCGAATTCTGTCGTAAAAAGAGAATTGTTGATCATAACGCCTAATCAGCACTGTCTCCTTGAGCATGTATACACCGATCCCAGCGTTTCTGCCATGATTCCATGCATTCGTGGAACTCTCCATGCGATAGTGTGTTGATGACCGCCAGCGATTCCGATTGGATCTCTTCAACAGTTTGAAATCGACGTCCTTTGAGCCTCAACTTCAACTTTGGAAACAAGAATAAGTCACAAGGGGCGAGGCAAAGTGAATAGGGTGGGTGCGGAACTACTGTGATTTATTTGGAAGTCAGGAACTGTCGAACAACGAGTGATCTGTGAGCGGGTGCGTTGTCGTGATCAAGAAGCCAGTTGTTATTCATCCGCTTCTAAGGACGTAAAGCTCGCTATTCACGGTTTCTGCAGGAGGTACGAATTCCTCGTGGACAATTCCATGTAGATAAAAAAGCAAAAAAACAAAAAAAAAAAACAGTGAGCATGGAGTAAACATTGCCACGAACTTGACTTGCCTTTCTCGGCCGCAGTGAATTTGGCAACTGCCATTTCGATGACTGCTGATCAGTTTCAGGATCGTAGCCATAAACCCATGTCTCATCCCCTGTTTTCACACTGGAGAGAAATGTGGGAATGCCTCTGACTTGTTGCTTCAGTTCTGTATACAGACAGAAACACGCTGCATTGTTTGTTCACTGAGCAGTCTTGGCACAAATTTTGCAGAAATGCGCCTCATGTTGAAAACATCCGACAAGATCGCTGAGCTGTGCCGTACGATTGTCCTACAATGTCGCACACATCCTTTATAGTAAGCCTGCAATTCCCAACGATAGGCTTACGAAGTTCTGCTACCGTTTCCGCGGTTGTGCTCGTTGACGGGCGTCCACAACGTTCATCGTCGTCAACACACATTCGACCGTCTTTGAAGCATTTATGCAATAAAAACGTAATACATTGGCTCATGGCGCCGACTCCAAAAGTGCCCTTTAGCATACGATGAATTCTGCCGCAGTTTTGCCAAGTTTAAAACAAAACTGGATTCAAATTCTTTGCTGCTTGAAGTCTGTCATATTGGTTGCTAAGAAATTCGCCAAATCAGTGAAACATTGCATTGCAAAACAACACTTCGCAAAACAATACTCTTAGATGCAAGTAGTTTAGCACACTGATCCGCAAGGCATACTGCTAGCCACATCTAGCGGCGGAAATGTGTACCACACTCAGCTTGGTCGTGCTTTTCAAATTCCCGGAACTTTTGGGTAGCACCTCGTACGAATGGGTGATACGGTAAGCATTGTTTGATGTTTACTAAAATGGCCTTCACTACTCCTCTTCACTTGTATAGACGGTTTCAGTGTTTACAAACAAACCTCGCTTGCCGCTGATTGGTTGCCCCATCGGAACTTCCGGCAGGAGAGCTAGAAGCACTTCCGGCTATGTTGTTTGAAGGCATGCGCGACGTGAGGCCGGCGTGTCGATGTTTGCGCTGCTTGGTGGAATCTATGATGAGCTGATTCTACATCGTGAATATTGTCGAGATGACGAGCGACTACTTTAAGGCGCTTAGCACCGAAGCAAAAGATCTATATCGCCAAAAGCTGATGCTTGACGATGATGTCGTGCGATTTTCGTTTTCGCCGGCCTCCAAGCACCTTCCCTCAGTTACAACCCCGGAGCAACAAGCGGAGCATTTTAGTGAGGACATGCAATGAACGCAGACTGTTGTCTTCAAGGCAAGTAATGGGATTGCCGAAAACTAGAAAAACTTTAATGACACTTTTTTCTTTTTTTCAGGGGTTTTACGTGCCAAAACCAGTTCTGATTATGAGGCTCGCCGTATTGAGGCTCGCCGCATGAGGCTCGCCGCCGGATTAATTTTGACCGCCTGGGGTTCTTTAACGTGCCCTACAACACAAACACACGGGCGTTTTTGCATTTCGCAATGGCACTTTTATTGCTGCAAGATGGAGGATGAAGTGGTAGCCTGTGCATGTGTACATGCACATGTTTTCTGCGTCATGTGCCTTGTTTCTGCTTTTCAATATGCATTCACAAATAACTGTACATTCTCAAAAGTCGTTTAGTGCAAGAAGCCTAGGTCGACTGAAATGGGACTAACTTAAATGCTCACGAATTTACCACACTTCTAACAAAATTAAACCTGTAGTGTTGGGCACGAGATTACAATCCATAATTGGCCTCCGTTAATTTGTAAATGCTTTTAGAATGTGGCCGAAACTTCCTACATGCATGCACGGAAATCGCTAACTTTTCTGCGATTCTGCTCTGCGATACCGATACGAATGCTCACATGCCGCCGCGATGGCTCAGCGGTTACGGTGCCCGGTTGCTGACCCTAAAGACGCCGTTTGGGCCCCGGCTGTCGCATTTCCATCGAGGCGAAATGCTAGAGGTCCGCGTACTGTGCGCTGTCAGTGCGCGTTAAAGACCCACAGGTGGTCGAAATTATACGGAGCCCTCCACTACGGCGTCCGTCATAGCCTGAGTCGCTTTGGGACGTTAAATATGATAAACCAATGCGCACATATACCTAGGTAGTAAAGCTGCAGAAGTGCACTTGTGCCCCAGGAACGAAAAACAATAAAATAAAACGGCGGCAGCATGGCACCCGCTGAACAATAATTTTAACTCATGTTCGTAGCATGGCGATCCACGCCGAGGCAAGAAACTGGACGAGCGGGCAAACTCGGGACGAGAGTCGAGCTGCTCTCGCGTCAGTTACACGACATACGGCCAGAACAATTGTGCAGTAGCAATTTTATTATTTAGCATTATAGCAGTCTGGCTACTCCACGTAGTAACGTACCTTGGATGAAGTGAGCAGAGCAAATCTGGGAGCTCTTGGTAGGCTCCCAGATTTGAAAAACACCGAGAAAGTGCAAGAATTGGGTTGAAGATGAATATGCAGAAGACAAAGATAATGTTCAATAGCCTGGCAAGGGAACAAGAATTCAGGATCGCCAGTCAGCCTCTAGAATCTGTAAAGGAATATGTTTGTTTATCTAGGTCAATTACTCACAGGGGACCCTGATCATGAGAAAGAAATTTACAGAAGAATAAAATTAGGTTGGAGTGCATACGGCAGGCATTGCCAAATCCTGAATGGGAGCTTACCACTGTCGTTGAAAAGAAAAGTGTACAATCATTGCATTCTACCGGTGCTAACATACGGGGCAGAAACTTGGAGGTTAACAAAGAAGCTCGAGAACAAGTTAAGGACCGCACAAAGAGTGATGGAACGAAAAATCTTAGGAGTAACGTTAAGAGACAGGAAGAGAGCGGTGTGGATCAGAGAACAAACGGGGGCAGACGATATTCTAGTTGACATTAAGCGGAAGAAATGGAGCTGGGCAGGCCATGTAATGCGTAGGATGGATAACCGGTGGACCATTAGGGTTACAGAATGGATACCAAGAGAAGGGAAGCGCAGTCGAGGACGGCAGAAAGTCAGGTGGGATGATGATGTTAGGAAATTCGCAGGCGCAAGTTGGAACACGCTAGCGCAAGACAGGGGTAATTGGAGATCGCAGGGAGAGGCCTTCGTCCTGCAGTGGACATAAATATAGGCTGATGATGATGATGATGATGATGATGATTGACGAGTAAACGTAATGAAAACAGTCGATGCTCCAAGAGCTACTCACCATCACGCAACACACTGAATGCCACAAGTCGCACTTATATCGATATACCCGAAAAATAACACAGAATATGCGCAGGACGAGTGCGCGAGCGTACAAATACCAGCAAAAACGAGCAAAAGGGGCGGCTACCGGAAGTTTCCTAAGGGCGCCGGATGCCGGCGCACAGCGTTGCCAGAGCGCGGTGGCGCTGGATGAAACCGTCTATATAGCTCGATGCCCTGCCCAGAATTTGTTCACTAAAAGTTCTGCACACTCGACGTTTTGTTTTTATTTTAACAGCGGAGCTGTTCAAGCTCTTCGTTGCGCCGCGTAGTACAGACCGGAAACTGCGCGTTGCCTAGCAACCACTTCGCGCAGCTGCTCCTCGCTTCGCCTAGCCTCGGCAACCAGGGGCGTAGCCAGAAATTGTCTTCGGGGGGGGGGGGGGGGGAGGGGCAAGCGTCTGCTTTCCTCTACGTGACGTGATCGATAATAAATATCGGTAGTTTAAGCAGACTCTCTACATGTATATCAAAGACATGGGACCCCCCTCCCCCCCTCGCGTGTGCGTGTGCTTGTGAAGAAATTAAGTAAAAAGTAAAGTAAGCTGCGTAAAATACAGTAAGTACGACAGGTACAGTGGGCGTTTGGTGCAATGGTCTCTCATCGCGCCACTGAATGGACCAGTCTTCGAAAATGCATCATTGAGACTATCATGCATCAACGCTATCATGCAAATGCATCATTGAGAAGCCCGATCGGAGAAGACATCATTAATTGTTAATCTCCGTTAAGCGTAGATGGCGTCGTCCTCGTCGGGGCGAAGTGCGTTTCACAAGTCAAGGACGACTATACACGTGAAAATGCACGTGTTACCAGGCTATACCTACTCCCATAGCAATAGCTTGTTCGCTGCGTCTTTGCGCTAGAAAACTTAAATACGCGCAAAAACGCGTGATGCTTTTTTTTTCGAAGCTTTCGTCGCCCTGCTCCCTCATACGAGAGGTTGCATTTCCTGCGGCAAGTGCATGGGCCGCTGTGTCTTCCGCTGTGTGCGAGCGTGCAGCCGTCATTTGCCTTTACGTCAAGAGATTCAGAATTGTACAGAATATTTCACCGCGCAGCATAGATATGGCATGTGTACGCATTTTAAGTAGTGCGTGCAACTCATTTCTGCTTCACTTACGCCGGTGCAAACAGGAAGCGGCCTTGTACCTCACAAAATCTCGACTGATTGGTGTACTAGTGATGCAGGAATGAACTCCGGTCTTGTTCAGCGCATAGTGCACATAATAAATTTCTCAGGACTCCGACAAGAACTGTCAGCGCCTGCAACAAGAGTTTACTTACGCTGTACTGCGCACAGCAGTAATCCATGCTTGTCGGCTGTCTGTTTCGTGCATTCTGTTGCGAGTTGGTGGAATTTCACTGCTGGCATCAACCCCTTCGTGTCTACATTGCTGGTTTGGGATTCCACAACAGAACAGCAACTACCAGCCTTCCGTAATTGCTGGTTTGGAATTCAGCAACACAACAGTAACTACCAGCCTTCCGTAGGGGCGCAATCGCAAACAAGAGACGTTTCGCGCGCAGACTAACTCATTCACACCGGCGACTTGAGGAGGTCACGCGACCATTTACGACTCGTGACCAAAAAGCGACCGAAGGCGACTGATGTTCACACCGGCAAGCCCGGCTGAGCGCGACCTGCAAGTCGCAATCCCGGAGGTTGTCGTTCTTCAGCGAGAATTCTAGGGATCTACGCAGTTCGCGCACTTCGCTCTGGTTTCGCCTTCCGGCAATAGCCATGGATTTCGATGCTAGCAAAGAGGAAGACGTCGTCACTGTGCTGATGTGCTCTGCCGTAGTGTCAGCCCTCGCAGCGCGGAAGCCTCCGAAAAAAACGCGACGCTGGTGGGTGCGCCCGTGTCTCCGCTCGCGTGAAGTGGCCGGCCCCGCAAGCAGCCTCCTGCCCGAACTTTGTGCGCGCATGACAACGAGTATTATCGAGAGCAAGTTGTTAAAGTTCGCCTGCTGTTCACCTTTGGGTGGCATACTCATCCAACGAACGGCAGCTAGAAAAAGGATCTGTGTTGTGCTTTCTTTTCCTGTTGTTTACCTTCCAGCGACAGCGACCGCGTACATTCGACACGTTGCTGCAACTGCTGCGTCCCAGCATCAGAAGACACCTGTAGTCTGCATATGGTGGCGTGGACATTGCATTTGGCGTGGAGGGCGCCGGATAAAGACGAATATCACTTTCGGCGCGGCGCTGATTGGTTGAGCAGCTTTGCGACTACGGTCGTGCGACTGAAAAATCGAGCAGCGAGCGACTGGCCCAAAATAGTCACTTTTCGAGAAACGCGACCATTTGCGACCATTTGCGACTGGTCGCTTTGCGACCACTGTCAGTCGCCGGTGTAAATGAGCCTTAATACGATGCTGCGCGAGCGCGGCCTAACCGGCACCTTAAGGGAAGCGGCGGAAATGTATACTGGAAATTTCGACCCCCTGGGGTCTTTAACGTGCACCTAAATCTAAGTAAACGGGCCTCGAGCATTTTCGCCTTCATCTAAAATGCGGCTGTCGCATTTGTTGCTTCATTTGTTGCGCGTTTCTTGCTTTAGAATGCGTCCGCCGCAATGCGGCCGCCACATTCTCGCCCAAAACTTCACAGAGTGTCAAAGCCTTGACAAAGACCATGACAGTTTTTTCCATATGCAGACATGATTCGCTGTAAATTACCAACCCAAACGGAAGCGCCCAGGAATGAAATTGTGATAGTAGCACCGGTTTCTTCAATTATGTCAGCGCGAAGCGACGAGAACAAAGGGTGGGTGGGTGAGGGGGGGGGTTGCGCAAAACATTTCGGGGGGGGGGGGGTTTGAACCCCCACCCCCCCCCTCCCCCCCATGTCTACGCCCCTGTCGGCAACGCACCTCCGCCGCCACGCCAGCTGTCTAGCCATGACGTCACCTGCTCCGTCTAGCCATGGCGTCACTTCGCGTCGCCTAGCAACCACCTGGCATAGCTGCTCCCCCACTTCGCCTAGGCATGCCATCGCTTCGCCAAGCTCTTCACGCCGCCCATCCTAGCTAGTGTGCACATGCTTCGCCTAGCCACCCCGGCACCTCGCGCCCGCCGAGGGATCACGTGCCAACTCCGGCTTCCGCCAAAACCTCCTCGCTCCGGTGGGTAGGCGGAGCCAAAAACTATGACGCCACTGCGCACCAACACGGTTCGCGGGCTGTGTAGACTGTTGTGTCGTGCTTTCCTCTGGTGTCATAATGTAGCAATCGCTGCCATTGTTACCTGCAATGTCCCTGTCAATGTGATTCCCTGTCGATGTGATCACACCACTGTTGTATCAGCCAATGGCATGACGCCATCTGTCTGTGAAATGGTATATAAATTGAATAAACGCCACGTTGGCCAGACCCTCTCACGAGGAAGAAGCGTCTCCGCCTGGACTCACTGCGTCGTCCTCCCAGATGCTAGGCCTCCCCGTAGGCGGGCTCGGGTACGACACTACATGGACTTTGTCTAGCTGTGCCCGGCAAGTGTGCAGGCGGAGCTTAGTCGTGACGTCACCGGGAGATAAAAGCTCGCAGCCGCCGCGACGGCGGCCGAATTCTCATTGACTCAGTGGCGAGCACATGTAGCCTTGACATGGGACGACCAACGAAGATTCGGACACCCGAAGAAGAAGCCGCTTATTTAACTTGAAGCGCGGCGCGCGGCCAAGCGAGAATCTGTGCGTCGGCGGTCAGCCGATTCGGAATGCCGCGCCCAGCAGCACTTAACATTTCCTAGCAGAACTTAGCCAAGCCTAGTAAAACCTGGAAGGAGCTAGGTCAATCACCAGCTCCGCTGTTTACTCCAGCCTTGCACAACTAGTGAAAGCTGCCCACATTTTTTTGAAGCGAAAGCTTCATTACGCTACCTCGGGCAGCCATCGGCGACTCAACAGTCAAACCACAAGAGAGCATTAGGGCGCGTTTATATTCCATCGGCACGCGGACGAGCGTCAACAGACGCTGGGCGCGTCGCAGCGCATTGGCCGCGCGTCGGTTACGTTGGCGGCGCCAGTACGTCGAACCATCGGTCGAACTATTACCGTTGTTGTTCTCGTCAACTGTGACATAACGTGTGCGCGCGTTCACACTACGTCGGACTATATTTAGGCCTTTACGGAGCCCGGAAAGGAGACATTGCCCGCCGTTGCCCGAGTAGAGTTGGGCCCGGCTGCAAGTTGCAACCTAGTCTCACTACTTTACTCATCACCGCAGTGTCTTCATAGGCATAAAAATGATGAATAAACACTGTATTCATTGCAAACATGTCTGTATATCATTGCGAAACCACACCTCGGTCACAGCTCGACAATGGGCCTGGCCAGGGCAGTGAACCTTTCGCAATCAACCAGGGTTAACGAAAGCTAAACCACAGCAATTTTTTTATTGTGACCAGTGAAGCACCTGTCACAACGCAGGAGAACGCCTCTACGCTGCTGCGCGCAAGGGTGTGAGAAAACTATCGTCGGGTGAGACAAGCCATGTCATACCTTTCCGGCAGAGCCGAAGCTTAGAAGGATATGGATTCGCGCTGCGCGCCCATCGCAGCCAACATGGGTGAAAGCGTGACTTTCTGTGCTCCGAACATTTCGAGGACAGTGACTATGAGACGAGCCCTGCTTCGCTGGAAAACTGCGGCATGTCAGCGAAAGGGCACTGTGGCATCGTAGTAGCAGGGTTCTTCAATACTTTTCATCTGGTCGTGAAACTTCCGCGTAACGCTATGGGAGAGCCTGATACAGTGCCTGCAGTGGACGCACCACATCGCTGGCGCAAGTAGAAGGTGGGCTGGAGCAGACGCCGAACGGACGCCACAGGTGTCCTATGCGTACGCTCGCTCTTGCGCAAGGGTAGACTGCCTGTATCGGCGTGTGTATATTGTCGACACAACGTACAAATCGTCGCCCTGATTGTGTACAGTGTTCAGAAGCTTAAACGCGGGTAATTCCGAAACAACTTCAACGCCTTGTTACAGCGCCTGCTGCTGCTGCTGCAAGCGGGGACACATGATTTAATAAACGTCTTTCTCTCTCTCTCATGATCAAGGAGGTCAGCGCGCAGCCCCGCACTTGCCGGCGTGCATCCGCCGCGCGCTCACAATCCACCAAAAATAGGGAGCATACATGCAAGCGCTGTTTTAGGGTGGTGACAACCTTTGTTAGGCTACTTGGCGCCGCCAGCTAAATTGGCGGGTAAAATTTTCCGCCAAATATAAGATGTGGGAATCAACCCCCCCCCCCCCCCCCCACGAAATTAATTCGCTTTTGAAAATAAACTGTCTCCTCAGCAGCCAGAGACACATAGCGTGTCTGAGAGCAGTACATAGCACGTCTACGTTTTAGATAAACAGGCTTGTAAGCACCGTTTTTATTACAGCACACTTCGACAGACACCGAAAATTTATTGTGTGTATACGTGGAAGGCAACGACAATGCATGATGCAGTTCATATTCTTGGCGTGAGATAATGCTACCACGAGCACACCATCATGCCTTCTAACTTGTTGCTTTATATGTGTCGCACGACATGCATAGAAAAATAAGTTTGATGTGTTAAAATAAAAAAAAAATGGCAAATAGCATATTAAAGATGTATGCAGGTTTTGTGTGCGCATTGGTGCAAAACAAAATTAAAGATGTTTGATAGATCGCGTGCGAACATGGGTACATCAAAGCGTGAGAAAAAATCACATCATCTCACCTTACGGGCAGCCATGGTGGGATGCGAAAGCATCGCGGGGGGTGCGCATCGAGTTTCCGTTTCGTTTCACTTGGCAACACAACCCAATGAAAGTTAGAGTGAGAGATTGTATTGAGAAGAGAGGAGACGTTTGTACGGGGTTGTTGCTTCTTTATTTAGAGATCGTACTTGATTACTAGCGTCGGTGCGCGCGGTATCTTGAAGACGATGGCTTTGTCGTCGGTGAAGTGTAGCGTCAATGGGTCTTGCTGCAGAGGGTCGAGTTTGAAATTTGCGAAGGCGATGTCTATGCACGTTCCCCTGATGGTGGTGGGTTGCTAGTGGTCTTGGGAAATGCATCGCAAAGAGTATACGTCCTTCATGTGCTGCACCAGCCAATCGGTTGTCAGTATGTCTACGTTGAAGTCCCCTGCGAGTATGAAGGGCGCGTGGCTGTAGGTCTTGGTGTACTCTACCATGCTCCTTGCGAGGTAAAGTTCGACGCTTTCTCTTGAGATGTTGGGTTTGAGATACAGCGTCATGATGACGATGTTGTTGTCACCGTGGAAGGATAGTCGGACGGCCGAGTGGTCTCCGTTGTGCATTTGAGTGTTGACCGGTAGGTCTAGGTCCTTTGCGTTTGCGGTGAGAGTGCGTTTCACGTATACGGCGACATCACCGACTTGTCGTTGTGCCTCCTCGGTACACACGATCACGTCGTAGCCGTTGATGGTCGGCTGTGCGGCGTTGTACGTTTCCGTGAGGCAGAGCACGTCCGCTTTGGTTATGACCGGGTCCCGTTCGATCTCCCTGGCGCGGGCGTTGAGGGACCGGCTGTTTAGAAGCGCCATGGTGAATTCCCTTTCGGGGTCGACGTCTTCTTGGAAAGCGCGGAGGTAGCGCACACGTTACAGCTGTGCCCGAAGCTCCGATCGAGGATGTCGCGCTTGAACCGCGCGTCAGCATCGTCGAAGCCCGGGCGTTGCAATGGCCTCGAACGTGTTGCTGCTCTGGCCGCAGACTCGCGTTTCATCGTCGCTTCGGGATCGGGAGCTGCCGCTCGACGCTGCCGTTGCGCTTCGACTCTCCGAGCACGGAGTTCGGCGTCGGCTTGATAACGCTGAAGTTCCACTTCAGCATGCCGAGCCCGTGTTGCTTCCGTAGAAGTTTCCTGCCGACGTTGACGTTTACGTTCGGCTTCCCTGGCCCGAAGTTCGGGGTCTGCTTGCCGACGCTGACGTTCGGCTTCCCGAGCCTTCCTCTGCTCCGGGGCGGTGGCGCTGCCGCTGCAACTAGCGCCGACGTTGACGTTGTTAATGGCGTTTCGCACATCCTTGCACAGAGAGAGAATGACGAAAGCACAGCGAACGCGCGCTTTATACTGCGCCGCGACACTTGCGCCGCCTACCGGCGTACCCTTAGAGAGAGAAAGGGAGAGAGTGAGAGAGAGCGATATGCAATGATTTGCTGCGCCGCACCTGTGGCGGAGAGAGGAAGAGGAGAGCGCGCACCTGCGTAGGAGAGGAAAATGAGGGAGAGTTGCGCATGCGCAGTATGGGTGCGGACGCTGCAGAACGGACACTGCCTCGAGCATAAGATGCTCTCGCACCTAAAAAAAAAGTTGTCGCAGTTTCACCCGAAAGGCGAAGCATCAATTGCGATAGCAACTTAGTAGAGAGCTATACGGAGTAAGGATAGTAGTTTTATCCGCTGTACAAACTTGTACATGCAGCAGCACCGGCAACACACAGCACTGTTGTCGACGCCGTCGGCGTTTTGCCCGCGTTCGCACAAAATGCGTGCGGCGTTGGTGACTGTTGCCGGAGCCTCTGATATAAATAGGCACTTGGTGCCGCAGCTAAACGTCGCCTCCCTTCTCTGCCCCCCCCCCCTCCCCACGGCCTTTCGTGCGTCAGAAGAAGGCGCGTTTGCTCTACATATATGGTGATTGTAAAGGAGGAAAGAGACGCCTACTTCTGCAGCCCTTAAGGGAGCACGGCACAGAACGCGCGTTTGTTCTCCGCCGTGTGTTCTCTCCCCGTGAAAGCGCGCGTCCCTCGCGCCCTTTCACTCGCACATACAGCGTTCGGCGGCGCGCGGCGACGATTTCATCTCCATTGACGTCATACGGAACCTCACGGCGACGGCGACGGCGACGCCGACGGCAGAAATCTGCTTTGGAGTGTCCATATAATCGCAATAAAAAAAAAGTTGTCGCAGTTTCACCTGAAAGGCGAAGCATCAATTGCGTAGGGTTGGTAATCTCGATGAACATTTAATCGATTAATCGACTAAAAGTATCCCGCAAAACGATTAATCTTCATCGATGTCCACCTTTCATTTAATCGACTTAATCGATTAGACCTGTTCGATTAATCGTTTTCAAGAGTTCAACAGGAGTGGCACGAGAATTTTGAAGTTGTACTGGAATGGCGGCCCATGAGCAGTGTCTGTGCGGCTGGGGTAGAGCGAGTGTCTTTCCGATTCTAGGGTGACGTCAAGCTGAGCGCTTCCCCTCTCTTCCACCCCCCACCGCACACGCCACCACGCCGCGCGGAGGCGAAGGCTTGAAATGCCCTCAGAATTCAAGGCAACTCAGTCGTTGATCGTAGTGCCACTCCCAGTCCACTAAAAATGTTTCACAGAATGCGCGCCGGCTTAGACCATGTATTTGACATAGCGATGGAGTTCTACATTCTCGCATGCTGGTTGTGTGCCGTTCAAAGTAGATGTCGGTTTCACCCAAACATACCAGCCAATTGACATTCCTTCGCTCTGTAGAAAAGGTTATGTGGTTTGAAATCCTAGACCATTGACTTTCTTTTCCCCTGAGTACATTGCCATTTCTTGAATATTTCAGTTGAACTTCACCTTTCACTTTTGCCATTTTTTTTATTCTTCTTTGTACTGTACTGGGATTCAATAGTGCAATGTACCTTAACGAAGCGAATCTTTATGTCTGTAGTCGGATACAACTGATGTCTGCAGTGAAGCCCCGTCCACGCCCTCATAAACGCCAGCCACTAGCTGTTCCTCCGCGAGGCTGCAAATAGTTCGTACTTCAAAGTTTCCCTGTTATCTAAATAAGGCGTTAACCGCGAAAATAAAATTATAAACGCGTAATTTTATATGTTTTCACTCAACCACTATAGTAGAAAGTACAAGTACGACGACAAGTACAGTCGTATCAAGTATGACGCCATTTTGAAAACGTCGCATGAAGACGATTTTGTTTGCTTCTGTGATTGTCTGGCGGAGCAACACAACCCCGCGTGGTCCGTCTGCCTTTTTTATTGCGATAGCAATTATATGGACACTCCAAAGCAGATTTCTGCCGTCGGCGTCGCCGTCGCCATCGCCGTCGCTGTCGCCGTCGCCGTCGCCGTGAGGTTCCGTATGACGTCAATGGAGATGAAATCGTCGCCGTGGTGGTAAGTGGTTCTTGAGGGAAAGGGAAAGGCTGGCGCTATCTTCTGCAGCCCTTGAGGGAGCACGGCTCAGTCGCCGCGCGCCGAACGCTGTATGTGCGAGTGAAAGGGCGCGAGGGACGCGCGCTTTCACGCGGAGTGAACGCACGGCGGAGAACAAACGCGCGTTCTGCTCTGTGCTCCCTTAAGGGCTGCAGAAGTAGGCGTCTCTTTCCTCCTCTACAATCACCATATATGTAGAGCAAACGTGCCTTCTTCCGACGCACGAAAGGCCGTGGGGGGAGGGTGAGGGAAGGGAGGCGACGTTTAGCTGCGGCACCAAGTGCCTAGTACAGCTGCCCCCACCGCAGAGGCCTCCTGTCCCCATCGCCATGGAGCTGCCCGGGATTTCGAAGAGGCGCTCGCCCGCTTGCGCCCTGCAGCAGACGGCCGCCTGCCTCCTGGACGAGACCCTCGGAGACCACCTCCTGGTGTACGTCGACGGTTCGGTGGTACCGGACACCGGCTCTGCCACGGCGGCCTGCACGGCTCCAGCCCTGCAGAAGAGCAGGCAGTGTCGACTGCCCAGACACGCCAGCTCGACTGCAGCGGAGGTGGCAGGCCTCCACCTGGCCGTCGACCTACTCTCCGAGGAGCTTCCTGGGGTACCAGCGGCCATCCTCTGCGACTCCAAGGCAGCCCTCCTCGGCCTGCAGAGGCCAGAAAGCGCCAGCCTTGGAGTCGCACTGCTGTCTACCCGGCTGACAGCGCTGCAGGACGCAGGCCACCCGGTGTCCCTGCACTGGATCCCCGCCCACGTAGGGATCCCGGGCAACGAGGCAGCCGACACCCTGGCGAAGGACGCCCACCACACCACTGTGCCCCTCAGTCGGGCCGTGACGGAGGGCGACTTCACTGGACTGAGGCTGCGGCGACACCTGGCGACCCACCACCCAGACAAACGGGTGGCACTGGGATGCCCCCCACGACCACTCCCCCAGCGAGGCCTGGCTCGCAGGGAGACCTCGCTCCTTCTCCGGCTCCGCATCGGCTGCAGCTGGACGGCAGCACGCAGCTACCGACTGGGACGAGCGACGTCCCCGGCCTGCAGCTCCTGCGGGGAGCCGGAGACGATCGAACATCTCCTGCTGGCCTGCCCGGCGTACCTCCAGGAGCGGGGCCCACTCCTGCAGGAGTTCCGCCGCCTGGGCCTCCCCTCTGGCAAGGAGGAAGATCTCCTCTTCCCCGGCCGACACCACCTTTCTGCACTTCGAGGCGTCGTGGAGTTCCTTGACTCGTCAGGGCTCTCCGCACGCCTCTAAGGACATTTCTACAAGCGGGAAGGCCTCACGGCCTCCCACCCCACCCCGGGCCTGACCGGCCTGGCACAACACCCTTGCAGACTCTGCAGCACACCAAGGCCTTCCATCTCGGCCTGATACGTGCCGCCTATGCCTGCCGGTTTTGCTTCGCCCAGCCATGGCGACTCCACTCTATCCCTTCTTTCGCTCCCACTTACCCCTCCCCGTTGGCGCTGAGCCGTGCTCCCTCAAGGGCTGCAGAAGATAGCGCCAACCTTTCCCTTTCCCTCAAGAACCACTTATCATCATCATCCAAGTGCCTATTTATATCAGAGGCTCCGGCAACAGTCACCAACGCCGCACGCATTTTGAGCGAACGCGGGCAAAACGCCGACGGCGTCGACAACAGTTCTGCGTGTTGCCGGTGCTGCTGCATGTCCAAGTTTATACAGCTGATAAAGCTGCTATCATTACTCCGTATAGCTCTCTTCAAATTTGCTATCGCAATTGATGCTTCACCTTTCAGGTGAAACTGCGACACCTTTTTTATTTCAGAGGCTCCGGCAACAGTCACCAACGCCGCACGCATTTTGTGCGAACGCGGGCAAAACGCCGACGGCGTCGACAACATGCTGTGTGTTGCCGGTGCTGCTGCATGTCCAAGTTTGTACAGCGGATAAAACTACTATCCTTACTCCGTATAGCTCTCTACTAAGTTGCTATCGCAATTGATGCTTCGCCTTTCGGGTGAAACTGCGACAACTTTTTTTTTGCCAACTGCTGTTTTTAAAGTTGTATCCTACTATAGGCGAAATCGTATATGGCTAGGCGAAATCATCAGCATTGGCTCGAGCGTCGTCGTCTTCCTCCGCAGCCATCTAGTTGGCGGCCTTCGGGTTGCACTCGTGCTCGTGCTCGGCATGCACTCGTGCCACTGCTCCCGCGTTCGTCGTCGTCGTCTGCTTCCATAGCTGGCTGCGTAGCCGCTAATCATTCCAGCGCAGAATTTCAATTCTCTTCTGTTGTCGTAATGGGGAGGCGGCGTTTACGGCGCTATGAGAAATTGCTTAAGGGGGTATGAGCCATTTAATTTTTGAAGCAATTTGATTTCGAAGAATCGCAAGGGGCAGTGGTGGGCGAATGCTGACAACCACGCCGCCGAGCAAACTCGAGACATCGAACGCAAGCAACAACGGCGAACTGCGGGCAAACCGCCAGTGACGTTCTCTCCGTCGCAGCCGAACGTGTGTGTAACCTCATAATTGAGAGAGAGAGAAAGCACTTTATTTGCACCCGTCAGAGAGTATGGGTGATCGGGGTGAGACGCAGCTCCCCCTTTCACCGCCTACCTCCCCCCTAGACGTCAGCCGGAATCAGTTGGCTCCGGGCGGCGG
>NC_051163.1:63315619-63408738 GCF_013339745.2 Dermacentor silvarum | reverse complement strand
GGGTACTGCCTTACGGCAGAACTAACTCAAGCCATCCTGCGATACAGCCACACAAGCCATCGCCGGACCACCGCCTACCACCCGCAGACGAATGGCCTCACCGAGCGCCTAAATAAGACCATCGCCGACATGCTGGCAATGTACGTCGACGTCGAACACAAGACGTGGGATGCCATCCTTCCGTACGTGACCTTCGCATACAACACGGCCGTGCAAGAAACGACGCACATGGCGCCGTTCAACCTGGTCTACGGAAGGAACCCGGCAACGACGCTTGACGCCATGCTACCGGACGTCACCGACGAAGAAAATCTCGACGTTGCCACCTATTTGCAGCGTGCCGCAGAAGGTCGACAGCTCGCCCGACTGCGCATCAAGAACCAGCAGAGGACCGACAGCCGACACTACAACCTTCGACGACGCTACGTCGAGTACCAGCCCGGTGACCGTGTTTGGGTCTGGACTCCGATACGCCGACGAGGACTTAGCGAGAAGCTGTTACGTCGCTATTTCGGACCACATAAGATCACCCGACGTATTGGCGCACTGGACTATGAGGTCGTGCCAGACGGCATTTCGCAATCACAGCGGCGCCGGGCACGACCTGAAGTCATCCACGTGGTGCGTCTTAAGCCTTTCTACGCCCGCTGACAAACTTAGGTACTTTGTTACTTTGTTATTGTTTTTTTGTTATTTTGTTTATTACGCATGGTTTTGTTTTCGCTTTCGTGTTTGTTTGTAGCATCGGGACGATATTTTTTAAGGGGAGGGTATTGACATGTACACATGTTTATCTTTCACCGGTGGCCGCTTTCAACATTGGCTGACAAATGTTAAACGTTATCGCTCGGCGCAGGACGCGCCTGCATTGGAAGCTTCTCGGACGTTATCAATGCTTCTATCCGTCGTCTGTGGTCACCGACGCCCATGTAATCTGATTGTATGAGCGACGCGAATTGTCTAGAACTTTCTGGAAGACACGCGGGCATCAGGGATTAATCTGGAACCTTCGATGACTCAGATATAAAAGCCGACGCGTTTCGCCGCTGATCAGATTTCGACGATCGCCGACTGTGTTCGCCGCTATCGTTGTGCTTCAAGTGTAACTTGCTTTTGTGGGCACAGGTTCGCCCAATAAAGAATCAGTTTCGTCATTCCCAGTTTTACGACTGTTTGCTTCATCGTCACTACTACGTGACAATATCATGCCTTATTCAATGCTAGAGTCATGGCAACTCATTGCATTATTGAGCAAGGTATCTTTTCACTGGTCATGAGAAATCACTCGTACAAACTGCTCCGCGAAATGAACCCAGGTCACGGTAACCAGCGATTACCTTGGGACCAGCAGCACGAGCGCAAGAATTGGCGATACATGCCTCACCAAAGCAAATCTAGTTTCTCGTCGGGCGAATGCCCCGCCGCAGCAAAAGTAAGCTCACACCGATGGCCGGCTACTACACGAAACGAAGATTCTTGGCGGGAAGAGTGAAGCAGGTAGAATGTGCAAGGTGGCAATTAATTTAAAGCATGATTGGATATTGTGAACCCAGAAAGCATGGCCAAGCAACAAACATAACGCGCGCGTCTCGGGCAGCTGCTTTGCGATCTGCCGCTTATATACCGACGCATGCCATGACCGCAGCTTGCATTAAATACGGAATTCCACCACACAAAAGACAAGTAACGTGCGGCCCTATTTGTTGCCTCTCCAACTAGGAATTTAAGTTGCAGCGTTTGGAAAAAGGATATAATTATCTTGAGCCAGTCTTTGCCGATCGCGAGTGAACGAACAGTACAATCAATTAAATTCGTAGGTTTTACGTGCCAAAAGCCCAATATCATTATGAGGCACGCTGTAATGGAGGGTCTCAGGAATAAATTTGACCACCGGGGTTCTTTAACGTGCACAAAAATCAAAGTACAAGGCAAGAACCGTATTCTTGCATTTCGCCCCATCGAAATGCGGCCGCCGTGGCCGGGAATCGAGCTCGCGTCGTCGAGCTTAGCGGCGCTACACGTATGCATTTACCGCTAAGCTAACACGGCGGATTTCACTGTACGATTCAACTACGCGACCCGTCTAAACAAACGGCCATGCGCTAAATACAGGCACATTACTATTGCGTTTTTATCGAGCGGCCGTGATATTGCACGCGAATGCGAAAGTACGTAACTTACTTGACTCGGCGCACTGCAGTTATCCACGCTTGTCGTCTGTCCTCCTCGTACCACCTCTCCGGAATTCTGTAGAACTTCACGGGCGGCTTTCGACTTTTCGAGGCTCTTGTGGCAATCAACAACACAGCAATATTGCGTGCCACCTTTCCTGGTTGATGAGGTCGCGCTCGCCGTCACGAAAACAACGGACGCGGTCGCTCGCGCCGTAGAGAACACAGCCGGGCGCTGGCCCGGCGGCGACATTCGGCACTTCCATCCTGCCGCCAGGGGAGTGGGCGGCGCTGGTGCCGCGCGGGCAAACTTTAGGTTGCCTCGTCTATAAACCCCCCTGGAACACTCCATTCTCACGCAGTTTTTACGGAACGCAAAGGCTTAGCCACACATTACAAGCACTCTTAACGCACATGAGCAGCAAGACATCGAAATCAGAACACTAAACCCCACCAGTGTAATTAGTTTGTTTTTGTAACTGCGCATTCCTTAGATTGTATTGCTTTCTACCATTATGTTTTCATTAATCATAGAACTACGATGCCATTTGTCTTCTCTTGCTTCATTATGTACGAATATGATGCTATATGTACTATCATTATTTTCCGTACTAGTGTACATTAATTATTTGTTTTCGCCTTGGGTGTTTACCCTGTCACTTTAATTATTCAAGGTATAATGATTCGCTTTTTTCTTGTATATTTACCCTGTCATTGCTCCTACAGGGTGGACGGTGCTTAGTGAAGCCGCAGTATCCGCATCTTTTTCGCTGTCTCCATTATTTCACCGATGCTTTTGTTTGGTGAAAATAAACACTGACTGACTGAGAAGCAGACCAATTCAGGCTGGTGCTCGCAAACAAATATGCAGCTTTAGAACAGGAAGATGAAGACAACATAGAGGTAATGAATGAAACCGTAACTAGGATGATCTCAGAAGCAGCAATTGAAGTCGGAGGTAAGGCACCAAGGCAACCAGTAGGCAAGCTCTCCCAAGTAACAAAGGACCTAATAAAGAAACGCCAAACATGAAGGTGTCAAACTGGAGAGATATAAATTCGCTGTGCTGTCGAAACTGATCACCAAGAAGAAAGTAAGGGATATCCGAAATTATAACGTGGAAAAGATTGAGGAAGCAGTAGAATATGGGCGCGGCATGAAATCGGTGAGAAGAAAATTTAGCATAGGACAAGGCAAAATGTATGGACTGAAAGATAAGCAGGGTACTATCACCAGCAATTTTGATGACATAGTAAAAGCAGCGGAAGAATTCTATACTGACCTGTGCAGTTCCCAGAGCATTCAAGCTAATTTCATTCGAAGCAGTGATGAACAGGATAGAGAGGCTCCCTATAACTAGCGATGAAGTGAGAAGGGCCGTGAAAGACATGACCAGGAGAAAAGCTGCTGGAGAAGGTGTAATAACAGTCGATTTAATCAAAGATGGAGGAGATATCATGCTTCAAAAGCTTGCGGCCCTTTATACGAAATGCCTCACGACTTCAAGGGTACCGGAGAGCTGGAACAACGCCAACATTATACTAATCCATAAGAAGGGAGACGTTAAAGAACTGAAGAATTATAGACCCATTAGCTTGCTTTCAGTATTGTACAAAATATTCACTAAGATAATTTCCAATAGAATCAGGGCAACACTTGACTTCAGCCAACCAAGAGAACAGGCTGGCTTCAGGAAGGGATATTCTACGATGGATCATATCCATGTCATAAATCAGGTAACCGAGAAGTCTGCGGAGTACAATCAACCTCTCTACATGGCTTTCATAGATTATGAAAAGGCATTTGATTCAGTAGAGATACCAGCAGTCATAGAGGCAATACGTAATCAAGGAGTACAGGAGGCATGCGTGAATATCTTGGCAAATATCTACAAGGAGAACCAAGGAACCAACGCCCGCCTCGGCTGCGGGAGGCTGTGGGTTCGATTCTCACCGCCGCCGGGCACCCACTGGTTCAAAAGGGTACAAGCGTACCCCGGCCTGGCGTTCGGCTTCCTTCAGGGGTGATACGTACGTGATTGTACAATACCTTGGTTCTCCAAAAGAAAAGTAGAAAGTTACCTATCAAAAAAGGGGTCGGGCGAGGAGACACGATCTCTACAATGCTATTCACAGCATGCTTAGAAGAAGTATTCAAGCTTTAGACTGGGAAGGCTTAGGAGTGAGGATCAATGGCAATATCTAAGCAACCTTCGCTTTGCAGATGACATTGTCCCATTCAGCAACCGTGGGGGACGAATTACAGCAAGTGATTGAGGACCTTAACCGAGAAAGTGTAAGAGTGGGGTTCAACATTATTATGCAGACGAAAAAGATAATGTTCAATAGCCTGGCAAGGAAACGAAAATTCAGGATCGCCAGTCAGCCTGTAGAGTCTGTAAATGAGTACGTTTATCTAGGTCAATTACTCACAGGGGACCCTGATCACGAGAAAGAAATTTACAGAAGAATAAAATTGGGTTGGAGTGCATACGGCAGGCATTACCAAATCCTGACTGGGAGCTTACCACTCTCGTTGAAAAGAAAAGTGTACAATCATTGCATTCTACCAGTGCTAACATATGGGGCAGAAACTTGGAGGTTAACAAAGAAGGTCGAGAACAAGTTAAGGACCGCACAAAGAGCGATGGAACGAAAAATCTTAGTACTAACGTTAAGAGACAGGAAGAGCGCGGCGTGGATCAGAGAACAAACGGGGATAGCCGATATGGTAGTTGACATTAACTGGAAAAAACATTGAGCTGGGCAGGCCATGTAATGCGTAGGATGGATAACCGGTGGACCATTAGAGTTACAGAATGGTTGAATGGTTACCAAGAGAAGGGAAGCGCAGTCGAGGACGGCAGAAAACAAGGTGGGGTGATGAAGTTAGGAAATTTGCAGGCGCAAGTTGGGGAATCAGCTAGCGCAAGACAGGGGTGATTGGAGATCACAGGGAGAGCCCTGCGTTCTGCAGTGGACATAAATATAGGCTGATGATGATGATGACCAGTGGTGTACGCAGAAAACTCCTCCGCCTGGCGATGACGTCACGGGCTTCGCCGAGCAATGTAGCGCCACCTCCTTGCCCCGCTGATGATGATGATGATGATTTAATGACACTCCCTTTGAAACGGGGCGGCGACAAATAGTAACCTAGCCTGCTTGATTTAATCAGCTATACTATATGTTCTTTATCTAGCATTTTTGTACACCTCTAAATAAACTTTTTTTTTTCAAAATTTACTGTGTACCGCTACTTATTATTTTAAGAAGTCAGGTCGTATCAATCTTTTCCCTGCTTGTTTTCCACCAATACTCTAATAGTCTCTTGCTTATCTCTACGGCTGATCTGTTGATGTTTCATTCCACTTGAAGTCCAAGCGCTTTCTGGAAGTTGTACGTTACCTACGGTTCTCGCTGGGTGGATCCCGTCGCATTCCATTAGGATGTGCGGAGTGGTCTCTGGAACTTTACTGCAGCATACACATGCCTCATGTAGTTCCGAATATTTGCTCCGGTATGTTTTGCCCCTTAGGCAATCGGCTCGAGCCTCAAATAGCAAGGCACTTCCCTGTGTATTGTCGTACAGATTTTCCCTGCAAATTTCTTTCTTCTCATTCCTGTAAATCTCCAAGGTCCTTTTTGTTTCCATTCGTTGCATCTAATTCACTGTCTCTATTTCTCTCACTTTCTTTCTGATGACTGCTGGTCATCAGGTGGCGCTGCGAATTAGCGAGCAGGAAGAGACGAAAGGCTGGCCGGAAAAGCGTGAGTCTGGACTGCTCTCTCGGGTAAGGGCTAATACAAGGAAAGCGAGATGCAGATGGTAGGTGAGGACGCAATAGAACAGTGAACATGCTCACGCAAACACATTTGGCGCAGTCACATTTTCGTTACGCGCGTTCTAATAAAGGAGTCAGTAAACGCTTAACATTCCAATGAACGGCTTCTTCGTCCCGCTTACCGACTGTGTCTAATCCCCACATTATAAGTGTCCTCCGGCGTGGCCAATTTCTATGCTGATCGCTAGGCCTCATCGACGCCTCATCAATCGTATAACTTCACTTGGACAGCGCCCTCTGTTTTTGTTATCCGCACTGAAGATATATCGCGCTTACCTTGCTTTCGGTGACGTCTTGTCCAAAGCCACCGGTAACACTGTCCTCCTCTTCCTCGCGCATCGCTCGCTCGGCGCGCTTGAGCCACGCAAAATCTCGGGGTCGGCGACTTGCTGCAACCACTATAAGCGACCAGGCAAGTGTGCCTGCGTTGTCAAATTACAAAGCGTGAGATACTGCTTCACCTGGCTGCATGCAATTTCTCAGAGGCATTGGCAATGCAAAGGAGAAGTGTTTGCAATCCCAATGCAAAATGATTACCAACCAGAGTAATGCCCGAAAGACAAAAGCAAAATGACTAACACAAGCGTTGCACATTCACTCGTTAGCGGAGTAAGAGCCCTGCTCTCGCGTTGGAACTTTTTGTGCCAGAGAAGAAATGAAAGGCTGACGTGGATGCGACGTATGCACATTTATAGTAACTATATGACACTTTTAACACAATGTCCTTAGAGATGAAGGTATATTGCAAAAATGTTCTCACATGCGGATGTGCGTTGCAAATAACGCGTAGTCGATGAGGTTCTTTCTTATTCTTCTTGATGATGTTGATGAGCGTGAAACATGGTACTTACCCATTATGGGAGATGATGATGATGATGATGCTCCACTACGGCATGCACGAATAAACATGGTACGCCAATAATGTACCGGAGGCAGGTACACGCAAGACCTTTAATTACTCTGATGAGAGAAAAGAAGTATGCAAAAAGGAAATACAGCAAAAATCAAACAAGTATTGCGCTTAATTGAACGCCAGACCAACAGAGACAAAATAGTAAATCAGGTACGTAATAAGGGGCTAGGTGCAAATATAATAATTTGTAGAAGTAATTTGTAGAGCAAATAATTTGTAGAAGAAATTAACATGATCAGTGAACAGAGGACAAGACAAAATAGAAACAAACTAAAAAATAGAAATTAACACTACAATCGTTTTGTTTCACTTAAGAAAAAACATATTCCACGTAGTAAACATGCATTTGGGTAATGCTAAACGTTGAGGCCAGTCCCTGCTATCCAATTTCCCTGCTATCCAATTTCGATAGCAGGGATACTTAAACCTAGGTCACTCTGACAAAGTGGAGCTACCAGTAGCCTTTTGTCTTGTTGGAATACATTGACTGTGTAATAAAAATAAGTGGTCTATTGACTAGATTTCGTTACAAGGATGACATTGGGTGGACACAAATTTAATTGTGAAATGCCACAACTTTACCTGGGTGATGGGCCAAGGATCAGGCGAAACTCTTAAGACGACGACGATGATCCTGATTTTCCACTATGGTATATACCCACTACGATAAGACAGGAATGCCAGTGTCCTCAAGAGGGTGGGTCCAAAATCTCAGAAAAAACGACGCGCAAAGCAGGGACCCCATTGCGACTGTATCTTCACATCGCTACCACTACACGTGTGTGTACGCCTGATCAACATTTATATGTACGGACTGTGATTGCTAAAACAGAGTACGCAGATTGATTTGAAAGCATGCGTTCGACGATGGCAGGAAGGCACCACTTCAGATTTTCAGGACACATATTGCACGATAGACACACTGACCGTTTCAGGTCATTGCGTTTGACTTAGCGAGGGAATGCACTCGATCGTCGATGGGACATAGCGCGTGCCTTTGAAAGTGGCATTGCAATTTCTTTGAAAAGACATCACATCAGCACATTTCAAACACGGGCTTATGAAGCGTACCAAAGCTTCGAAGGAGATGGGGAACCGTGGGACCCGAACACACAACCTCCGCATTACGTGCGCGTTGCACTATGGTGCCGGCTATTTCCACGTTCATATTCTTTCGTATTTATGAATGTGTAACCCTCCTTTAGGCTCTAACAAGTGCGTTTGATCGGGATATTTTTCTTCTGCCTTTATTGAAGAGTCCCGAAACAACAGGCCATAGGAATCTACATACCAACCTACCGCAATGTGCCTGGTACGAGGCAAAGAATTTTTCCAATTATTAACACCGTCTGTCTCTTTTTTTCTCTTCTTTTATGCCGCACGTGTTTCCGTACGGGATATTACAGTTAAATAACTGCCTACTGATCCTCTTCAAAAAAGTTTTTAAATCGCCCCGCACTGCGCCATAACAAACTAATTACCATTCGTGTTATGTGGACTAGTCTGTCCATATCTCGGCACTTCTAAGCTCTTTCGCTCTCTTATAGCCTTTGACCCTTGGACACAGCCGCAGATAAGGAGCATCCGCTGTAGAATGCTTAGGGATCTCTAATGCGCACGCCCACAGCAGCTGTTCACTAGAGTCACGAGACAACGTAAGCGTATATCGAAGAACAGGGAGCGCTTTCTTCTCACTCCCTGTGCGTTTAAGGAGGCTAATTCCACCATGTACTGATTACATCCAACGCCTGTCTTCTATGTCTATGAGTCACTAGTTTTTAGCTGGGGAACCTGAACGTCCTGGCAAATTTTATGAGTGACCATGATATCATCACTCGGCCAAAGCCCGACACAACAAGGAAATATTTTACAATTAGCCTAACATTTAGATAAACAGAGCAAATTAACTTGCACTGTGAGCGGGCACTCGGTGGCGCGGCTCTCTTTGAGAGGTTATCGTAGGTGAACTAAAGGAAAGCGCTGGCTTCCCCTCTGCCGGTCGTGGGGTCCGACATTCCATACATTTCATCGACTGATTCCCATAACGGTGCACGCGGTGATGTTGGTTAGGCAGATCCGGACCGAGATGCGCAAAACTGTGTAATAAACTCTTGGCAGCTATTATCATTGTAGAACGACATTTCTGCATTTAATGCGAAGCTTAATTTTTAACGGCTGATTCCAGGACCTTTGGGGTAGCAAGGTTTCTGTGTCGAATCGTTCTGCGTATTTTCAATAAAAAGAAAAATTCAAGTGCCCGATGGTGACATCGAAATTCTACCTGCCATCGCAAGAGCCCGATGCTCTAACCAATACGCCACACTCCTTGTGAAGACAATGTCTTCCTTGGCAAGTTACCACCATTTTTACGTATCGGGTATGCCTGTTTAGAGCACCTATAGCCTATTTGGTCTCCTTCCTCCTGGGAGACTGCGCTGACCAGCTCAGACTCGTAGGAGCAGCGAAGGCTGATCGAACCTCCTGATCTGAACTGATCCGAACTAAGGGCTGCACCATACGAGGAAGACGCCCCACCTCCACAGGAACAAATGTTTTAAGGCGAAAGCCTCAAGTGGCTCATTGCAATGGCTCGTACCCAACAAGCCACTGCCCAAGCACTACGTACAGATGGTTAACCAGCGAAGGCTTAAACGTGCGGCGCCGGTGTTTATCGCTGGTTTAATCCCGACGGTTCATTGAACGACGGTTTGGAAGGGTGCCGGATCCTCGGTGCGCAGTTGCTGCTCGCGCTCAGCCACTCGGGCCTGTTCTTCTGCCCGGACTGCAGCATCGGCACGGCGAACACGAGCTCTCTCACGGTGCTGCTGTCGGCGCTGTTCTTCGTAAGCTGCCGGCTGTTCGGGAGTTCGTACGATGCGTGGCCTACCCATGTTGAAGTCAGAGAGAAACTGCTGCACGCGCGCTCGGCTGCGACGGAGAGAACGACGTCACTGACGGCGCAGCCAATGGCGCGCCTCTGTTTCTCTTTTACGTGTGACAAGGGTTGTTCACAGGCGCATTACAGGTCCCGGAGCCCACCACCCGGAGTCCTCATGGATATGTGCCATTGCGCGTGGAAACTTTCTGGACTGTCCCCAGGATTGGCCCACATTTCTGTGCACAACGGACAGAGGGATTTTGGTTTCGCCTAGCAAAAAAACGCGTCGTCCGGTCCAATGGTACAAAAACTATGGCTCATACCCGCGTCGTCCCCTCCAATAGTGCAAAAACTATCATCATCAGCAATGGCTTTAGGCAATAACCTTTAGGTAGCGCATTAGGTGCTCGCAGGTGTCGTTGAGGAGGTTGACCTACAGCGCCATGCGTTTACGTCAAACTGCGGCTCGTTATGTCTTGCCAGAAGTCTGACCCCTCCGACCGTATAACTTAATGCATTACAACGTATGCAGGAGGCATTCGCCTTCACGTGTTACAGGAGTGTAACGTGCTGCCGAATTTTTTTTTCTCTCTCTGGCATGGGCTTATTTCGAACATAGCGTATTCTAAAGATGTGACGGAGCTGATGATGATGATGATGATGATGATTCACATAATTTCTTATGAGAGCCGCGCTTGTGATGACAATGATGATGGCGTCGGTGATTACGATGGCGATAATGATGACACATTATCATGATCGCAATTATCACAACGACGACGATGATGATGGTGAAGATGATTATAATTATGATGATGATGCCGTTAATAACTGATTACAAAAGTTGGCAAACGACCCAACCTCCAGATGACGTCGATCAAACGTTTTCACCTCAGCGCTGCTCTCACAATAAATTAGACGCTTCATCCACCCCATCCTCGCCACCAACTCGCCCCGGAAGTCATTGCCTTTCATTGAGTTGAACTAGACATTAAATCGCCTTCCAACTTTTGTTTTTAATTTATTGCAACCCTCGTCCTGTCCTGTCCAATAATAGCTCTTTCGGGAGCGTCGCGTATGCAGGAGAAATATAGCGGACACATTCTGAACTTCATGAATTTATTAACGTGTTGCATGTGACGATTGTACTGAAAAAAAAAAATAAAACTAAAGATTCTTGCCAGCTACGCAGAGGTCGAAACATTTTTCTTTTTTTTTCAGGCGCACACACGTACGAAAACCTCTTTCGTGAGCTTGTTGAGACGATTTTCTCTGGTGACACCTCGCATGACTTGAGCTACAGCTCGTGCTTACTCACTAGTTTCGAATAGGCCACAGACTTGCCACTATCTTTCGCGTGCGACAGGTCACACGCCAACAAGTTTCTTAAAGCGTTAAAGGGATCCTGAACCAATCCTAGGGCTTGGTGAAAAAACACAGTCCGCGGATAGCATACGCTGCCGTGAACATGTCAGCCAAATTTTGCAGTCGTGCGCGACATGTGGAGCTCGCAAGCGGAGCGCGAAATCACCTTTTTCTCAAACACTCTCTTTTCAACAGAAGCCTGCTGCTCACTCTGTCCTGGACACTTTATTTCGTAATTAGCAGATTCCCATACGCGGTTACTATTGGTCAATGGCGGACGTAAATCAAGAAGGGTGTTTGGATCAGTGCGCTTTTTCCTACTGTTACTGTGCATGGTCATCGACGCAGTTTAATAAATAATTAAACAGGATGAAGTAGGCGAAAATCTGCTTTCGTATTTAGATAATTACGTACTTCCGGAAGAAGCCGACTATCGTCTGCTTACGCTCGACCGCGGTAGCCTGCGTAGAACTAAACTTTTGCCAGCCTGCTTACCGGTGCCGTAGCCATCGCGTCTCGACAAGTTCGACTAGTTTGAACACTCAACTAGCCTCGAGCCATGCATAACTTAAGGTCAGACCGCATGCATTCTTGCCAGCACACGCTCACTCCTGGTCAGACGCTTTGGCAGACTTCGTTTCGTATTCAGCTATTGATAGCATTTCACAATGTGCAAGTAGGATGTGGCTGCTATTCGTCGGCCAAGCTGGTGCAGTACCAAGCCTGCCCGCCCCACGTAGCATGGCCAGACTGGAGCATGAGTGTGAGCGCGCACTCAAGTCCTGTCGTGTACAAAGCAAACGCCGCGTATACGCACTGCAGTTGCATGCAGCTGGGGTCCGCTACGTATCGTAGATACCTCAGCCACCCGAGTTCGTCGCAACGAATCCACTCGCTCGCTGAGCGCACTGCGGCTCGCTGAGGACAACTGCTCTTGGGCCCCGTTTGGCAACGTCGTAGGTGCAAAAATCGGAGGTATAGTGGCGTCTACGTGAACATGCAAAACCAAATTTGAATTGTGCGCCACGGTGACGTTGAGTAGGCGGGGCGCTGTGGGCACGCCCCGCTCCGCCGTAGCCTTCGCAGTGCAAGGCATTGAAGAAGGAACGGGAGCACAGCTAACGCGATCATACGCGACCTTTGATTGCATGTAACTCCGCTTCATCGGAACGTATTGAAGTACTTTTTTTGTGGCCAAGTATTTCAGAAATAATCTATTTTAACTTCAATTTCATTTATTGAATTCGATAAAAAGTGGTTCGGGGCTCCATTCCCCAGTCCTTTTCTCTTAGCAGTACTGCAAGCCAGCATGCAGGGTGCACATGGATGGTCGACTATTCTCCGCTCACGTTCATGCACGTATTTATAAAGCGATTTGCATTATTTTTTTACCGACGAACTTAGCCGATCTAGTAGCCCAAGTAAACTACTAGCTTCGGCCACTACGTATGTGCTCGGGGTTGGGATGCCATCCTGGTCGTTCCATCGTCATTATTCCAGCGTCGTGATCCGACTATCTTCGACTATCGACTCCGACTCAGTGCCCCAAGTTATCTAATAGCCAGGACCACTGGTTACGTGATTTTGGTCGCAATGCCATCGTGGTCGTTGAATCGTCGTCATTCGAGCTTCGGCATCCGACTCTCGTCATGTCGTCGTCCTCCCTTCATTGTCATCACACAGTCGTCGTCAAACCATCGTCGCCTTGGCGTCGTCTTGTCATCATCGCTTCAGAGACGTCGTTCCTCCTTCGTCATTCCATCGTCCACACTGCGTGGTCGTCATACAGTGATCGCCGTGCCCCCAAGCTTGTGGGCGACCTTAGAAAGGGAGTGTCACAGGAAAGTAGTCCCGTACCAGAGACAGTGTACGTCGCATAAAACCGAAGCCGCAGAAGCTCAATCGGATAGATTCCAACTTCCCGCAATCGTGCTCCACATGTGGGCACGAGTACTGTTCTTTCGACCATATGCTCTGGCTGTGCCCGTTCAACGCGGGGTCTGATCTTCACGACAAGTCCAAGTGGGACGCCCTACTGCAAAGCGCGGACTTTACGCATCACCGACAGGCCGTCCAGAGGGCCCGCGACGTCGCCGAGAGCCACCAGCTCCCGGTTCCGGCATGGGCGGAGCAACCAATTTGATTGGGGTGCCTTCGGCTCCCCCAATCTTTTTCCTCAGGACCTTTCCATAAAGTTCTTGTCAACTGTCAACAGAAGCCACATAAATGACCTCTACAGATTCTACATAAACGTGTCCTCAGCAATACGTTATGTCACTACGTAGCTCGAATCAATGCCTGCTTTACTAGATGCCCGCCCCGTCGCTCGCTTTCCCATAGGCACCGGGCGCGGGATGAATTTGGACCGGTGGCGCCTTCATGCGGTGGCGCCGCGAATGTAATGGCATGTGGCGGCCGGGCCGCGCGCAGCAGGCGCTGCCGTGAAACCAAGTCTGATCAAACATGTTGCGTTTTTGGGTGCACCAACAGTTACTGAAACATGACTGAAGCTGGTTAGGCCATTCAATTTAACCGTTGTTCATCGCGGCATCGCGGTTTTCAGGCGGAAAGTCTGTATATGTGTGGTCTGTAGGCAACAGCGCGCGCGTAACGCGATACTGGAATCGCATGGTCGCCAGCGCTTTTTGCACTGACTGTAAGCGCTGGGGACCCCAAACGGATGCATCGTGGTGTAGAGTGAAAGCGAGAACCTTCGTAACGCATTATGACTGCATTTTGTCCCACGGCGCTCACCTGTGGCACGAAAAGAAAAAAAAAAAAAAAAACGGCGGCAGCCGCGCGCTGCCAGTGCTTCAATCGCTGGGCACTGCACATTTCCGACGCTAATTTGCTATGGTCTAGTTGTTCTAACGTTAATAAAAGAGCCGTTCATACGCAAGAGCTTCGTGTCCCACTTGCGTGTCTTCGCTTCCGCAGTGTAACGGCTCCGGAGCTTGGGCACCCTAGGCGAACACTCAGACGTGTAGTCATTTTGCCGTCTTATCAGTGTGTCAGTCTTCCTTTAATGTACATTTTCCTTCCTAGCAATTCCAAACTCTGGTTGCGTCCGGCACACGACTGTGCTGTGCATCGACGGCGAACGCCAACGCAGTGGCGTGTTCACACTCGCCGCTACCGACGGCTCCCGTCGCGCTAAGCTATATAAAATTGGCTGTGACTGAAGATTGGGCTAGCTTATAAGCAATTAAGAATGAGGAGGCATTGCGAAGATAAAAGAACTACAACGGACACAGAACGGGAACTTACTGACACATGTGCGATCGGCGAAGCAGCTCAAGAAACAGGAAGACGTATGTCTTCTTTTTTTTCTGTCCATAATTTTTGTGTTATTCGCATATTTCCATGATTAAATACGCGGTAATGTTAAAGCGCAAAGCAAAATAACATCTGGAATATAACAGCTGGAGTTCGACATCTTAGCTTGCCGCGGTCAGCTCCGTTCGCGTGGTGCATTTGCATCGCAATTTGCGCTCGTTTTCTGCTTTATATACTACCTGATGCCACTAATGTGATCTGCCTCGTACAAGTGACGACCTTTCTCAAAAGCAGACACACGAAAATGCGTTTTCCGGTGCGTCAGCCCTTAAAACCCGCCGTGCCAAATCACTGGAAGCACCGAGCGCCTTCGTCCCGTCGTCTGCTTCACATGCCAGTGCTCTGACAGCTGCCGTTCGCGGCGCTGTTCGCCAGCAAATCGCCGGCGCGCCGCTGGCGCCTTACAACGGCCGCCTGGTGCCTATTGGGGCGGCGGTTCCCTTAGTTCAGCATAAATTCCGTGAGGCGGCGCTCGTTGCCTTTTCAACTTCCGGCGGCGGTGGCAGCGGCGGTCGAAGACTTCCGCCGGTGCTTCGATAGCGCCTGCCGACTCCGAATCGGTAACAGATGCTGCGGTAATCTCAGAGGCCGCATCACGTGATGTAGGTTGCAGACGTGCGCCACAAGCGGCGCTCATTGCCTTTTCGCGGAGAAGAGGGAAGGGAGAGGGCACGGAACCGGGTTTACCAGGCCACGCGGCAGGCATCTAGTAAAGGAGGCATTGCTCGAATGCTAATCTTATTACCACCAACAGTCATCGTGAGCAGCCTTCTGCCGGATTATTAGCGCCCACAGTCATAGTGCGCAGGGTTCTGCCGGACGTTTCCTTAATAAGTTCATTGTAAAACGACTCTTCGTGTATCTAAATTTAAAGACAGGCGGTATCGGGGATTTTGTTATCAAATTCGCAATTTCACGACCTTTGATTTTACAAGCGGCGTTTGAGATTAAGTGAAAAGTCGTTACCAACCAGCGCAAGATGCTGGGGCCCTTCGAATGGTGTGTGTTCTCGACGCTATCGCCTGCATACTTACCTGGTGTCGGGCTCTCCGGTGATCAGTGTGGCCGGGGTCCCGTGCCGAGGCTTGCCATTGCACTCTGGTAGGCTGAAGCACGCCACTATCCCAAACCGGGATAGGTGGGGCATGTAATTTTTGGTAGTGGGGCTTGGCGTTCGCGCCAGCCCGTGCATCAATTCCAAAATAAGAACGGATGCAAACTCGTGGGCTACTCCGGAACATAGTCCGCTTCGGTTTCTCAATTGTTGAACCGACGTAGATTCCACATGGTACGGATTCGCGTTTGCGCGGATGCGGAAGGGTAAAGGCGCTGACCAGCGAAGCTGTTCAGGAGGAGGAAGAGAAAATTTTGTTGAGGGCCAGCACTTATAAGGCGCAGTAAAGAGGAGTGCTTGCTTTGCGCACGACACAGAGGTGACATAATTTTAAACAAATGTACGAACATATTAAGGTACTAGCACCTAGTGACATTAGGTTTCTCAAGGAGCCCGCCCTCCTCAGCGAGGCACCCGAAGACAAGGAGTGGGCCGTCCAGCGGGCCAGGGCTATTGCCGAGGATCTCGAGAGATTTTTCTCCGGCGATGGACCCCTGGCAGCCTAGCCCCGGGCACCAACAGCCATATCCGTTGGACATATAAAGTTTATTCCTATCCTATCCCATCCTTCTCAAGGAGCACACCGGAAATCGCCCTCAGGCAACCGGAAGTTGAGGTGTCTCCGAAACCCTGAGAATAATAAAAATTACTCCATCTCCCGCTAAAGGGAACCATGTGTGGATGCGAAGCAGCGGGGAGATGGTTAGCTTGAGCGGGAGATGGTTTCGCGGCAGCGGCCCGAGCGCTCATCGCGGCGCTGCACAGGGGAGAGAATGAGGCGCGCGCGCTCCGTCATTTTCATACCGCGGAACTACCGTGGCGCCCCCAGCGGAGTATGCAGCTGTCGCATCACCTGTCGTGCGCGCCGCTCCGGGTTCCCGGCGGAGAGAAAGGGGGGGAGCGTAGGAGAGGAGAGAGAGGGGGAGGGGACGCGCATGCGCTGTGGGGGTGTGGGACGCCGCGGGAGGGACGGACAAAGGCCCCGCCATAAACTGCTTCGCATCTGAAAATCCGTAGCCCCTTTCCTGTAGAGGCCTGAACATCGCGCTCCCTCAACTCGGGGTCCACGGCTCTTCTCTGACGTTCCGCCTGGGCTTCGACAGCCCTCACGCAAGAATCGGCACGTCGACGACGAGTCCTTTCCCGAGCGTGTTCATTCTGGATGGATTTCCATTAAATTTCTTCGAAATTACATCTGTCCGTTACGGAAGGCAATGAATCGCTCATATCCCCTTAACCAATGACTCATACCCCCGTAAATGCGACCTCCCCATTACGACGACAGAAGAGAAGTGAAATTATCCGCGGCAATGATTAGCGGCAACACAGCCAGCTGTGCAAGCCGATGACGACGACGAACGCGGGAGCAGTGGCACGAGCGCGTGCAGCACACGAGCCACCTGTGCAGCTCTGAGAGCAGCTGTCTTTTTTTTAGCGTTACATCACCGGCGCAGGCTAGCGTATACAAGATTCGCTTGAAAAAGTGAATTAGTTTCAGGTCACCAAGGGTTGCAGAAAACGTGGTCTGTCGGCTATCTTTCGCTACATTGAGTCTCACATCTCACAATTTGTGGGAAAGTTTAACCAGCCGGTTTAGCTGGCGGTGGCAAGTACCCTTACAAAGCATGACACCACCCTGAAACAGCGCTTGCATGTAGTCTCTCTACCTTGGAAAAACATGCTGCTCCACCTGGTAACGCCTGGCAGAACCACAAAAACTGCTGGAAACCACAAAAACTGCTGGATAGCTAGCTCTGCAAAATGCTTCGCATTGGATCGATTCCCACTGTATTGGTGCCTGGACAGCTTTTAAAAAAATTTAGCTCGAAGATCTGCTTCCCAACGGTTTTCTAGGATAGCTTAAATAAATTTTGGCAAAAAATCTGGTTGTACCATTTTGGGACTACATTAAGACACACAGTTAACACATACTTTTACCAGGTTTTGGGGATGGACATTTCAAAACTGATACGAGTCATTGGATTGCTCGACTTCTATTCCGCAGTTTCAACCTTTCCTAAACAATGATAAAAAAGGGATTTTCTTATCTACCAATGCATTGCACTTTGTCATGAAAGTAACGGCTTCCTCTTCCGCTAATCCACCTACAGCAGTTTTAGAGAAATGAAGGGGTTTGAACTTCAAAAAAGAAAAAAAAAATATATGCATATCCAGCGCACACTTTGGAAACTACGTAAGGGGGAGCTTACGTGAAGCGGTTAATCAAATGCTACAAATTTGTTCCGTCATTGGCCGAAAAAAAAAAAACCAATGACGCGGACACAGCGCTGTGTCCGCGTCGTTCATTTCAGTACTGTGTTCTACTTTGTGCGCTAAAATAAGTCGTTACTATGGATAACCAATATGCCCAAGCGTATGCTCTTCCATAGTTTAATGCTTGCGTCCTCAAGCTCAGACGCACAGTTATTGAAGATGGTAGCTCCCCTTGGTAAGAAGCGCGTCACAAATGTCAAGAGGGGTGGCAGAAATTCACAGTGCATATTTTATGGTACACACGTGGCCTCATCGAAGCACAGCTTCACAAATACAACAACGTTTAAGTTAACCTTTTAAGCGCCGCACTATGAAGTAGTAGTCAAAAAAACTGAAATTGATGTTTATAATTTGCATTGGTCTTCTAAATTAACTATGATAAAAAATACATCCGCCTTCACAAAGACTGAGTAGTTTTTTTCGCATGTTCTATTTATGGAACATTGGCGTTTCCCATATGAAAAAAAAAACAAATTTTGTCTGGAACAACTTTCATTGACTGTTAAATGGGGATTGCTTACTCATGTTAACAGAAGCACAAATATTAGCGTCGTACAAGGCCTTTCAAAAGTATAAATGTTTATAACAATGCTTGCGAAAATTTTTTTTTCATCTTACTTGCTGTAGGTTAGTGAACACTTCACAAGCCATAGTATGCTGCAAAGCATTTCGTGTGCAGACGCTTTTTGTATGCTGACATTGGTTCGCCGTGTTTTTCTTGCACTCTGCCCACTTCCCCCGAGTCGCTGAGATGATGTAGTGGCGATCAGTTTTCCTATCCTCCCATCTCGGACGAACCCGAGGTCCAGGCCACACACTGATTCTCTGCTTGAGGTGCAGCAAGGACATGACGACGTCCCGCCGAAATGCTATGTACGTCATGGCGGCATCAGTTCCTTTGTGAAGCTCGCAGTGAAGGAGCCATCCTGCGACGACAGCCATGTTCAGACCATTGCCGAAAAAGTTCCACTACCATTTTTTGCTTCGAAGTCTTGAGTGATAACTTCTGAGGAGGCGGTCAAGCACATCTACACCCCCCATGCCCCCATTGTATTTTTTGAACAAATATGGTTGAGGAATGTCTACCCTTTCGTTTGCGCGTCGTGAGAAGTGTTTTGCAGTTCCAAAAGGCTCATGGCAGAGGTGGTTTGAAGAAACTGTGACGACTTCATTGTCGTTCCACCTGCATGTGTCGACCACCCCGCCACACTTGTAGTGGAAAGAGCCTCTTTCCTCTCTTCCGACGTCTTTCAAGCTCTTCAGTGGACAACCACAGGTTCTTGTATCTCGTACAGTCCACGTCACTCGAATCCCCTGGTCAACCAGTTATGTCAGGAGACTGTGCGAAGTGAAAAAGTTACCAAAGTAGACTTCGTGCTGTTTAGGGGCGGGCAGCACAGATGCCATATTGCTAACAACCCTCAGCCCGAGGGGTGCCTTCTCGTCTTTCTCGTTTCTCCAGCAATATATTTCCATTGCATAGCGGTATCCGTTCGAAGAGCACATCATCCATATCTTATACCCAAATCGAATAGGTTTACCGCGAATGAACATTTTGCGCGATTGGTGGCCAAAATAGGGTACCATTGAGTCGTCGGTGCTGAGGCTTTCGTGGAACACTCCAAACTGGTGGAAACATATGGAGATTTCGTCGTAAAACGGCTGAATCTTGCCCATCTTCTCGCCTGCTCTCAACTGAGTGGTGTCCGCTACATGAAAAAACCTTTTCAGCTGCCGGAACCTATTGCGGGCCATCACTGTCGCAACTAAAGGCACACAAAGGTCTTCTGCGGTGCTCCAATACGAGTCCTCAGATGGAACTGAGTGATATCCGCTCAAAAGCAAGAGAACGAAAAAGACGAAAAACAAGGCGAAATGCATGCGCGAGTCTACGCTGCAATTGACACCGTAAATCGCCAGTGTTACAAAAATGGAACATTCGCATAAAACTCTAAAAACTGAAAACTAGAGTGTCTTTATTATTTTTATTTTTTTGCCCAGTAATACCCGGCTATATGCCGACATTTTAGTTCTGCTTTGCTCATGGCAACATTACTTTTTACCTGCGAAATAATTCAACAAACGTGTGGCAATGAAGGAACGCAAAATATGCCTGTTTGTGAGCATTTATCCAAAGCTTCATAATAGGTTGATAATAAAAATTTTAATTGCTTTGTTTTGTACATGTATCAGTGAGTATGCAAAAACAAAAAGAAGAAACTGCGATAGATGGGGAAGAAAATAAAAAATGAGGATTCGTATGTTCCAGTTTTGGAACATTGGCAAGTCAAAGGTGACGAGCCTATTATAAGAAAAGAGGCTCTCTCGGATAGCATTCACCGTATTGCTGCCACTGCGAATTTACTGATACGCGCTCAGTGGGTGCCTCGAGCAGCCCTGCCGGGTCTACTTGAAGCAGATTTGGCAACCCACCCTGAGAACATAACGTACCCACTTCCGCATTTTCCTGAAGACACCTGCGGACAACTGCTCCGAGAAAAAGAAAACCTCCGACGTACCACACGAGCTCTTATACCTCCGTGTGGGTCAGACCTCCCTGGTGGGTTAACCCGCCGAGAGGAGGTTACGTTACGGAGGCTGCGTGCCGGGGTCGCAGTCACCCCGTATGTGAACGCTCTCTGGGCACAACAGTACCACGGTCCCTATATGATACATCGTGCCCATTTTGTGACACTACGATTCAAATGTGACAGTGACACACCTATTATGGACGTGCCCAGGACTGCACCTAAGCCATCTCCGGCACCTACGGGCAACAGGCCTTCGGCCTGGCCGCCCACTCGACCTTGAACGTTGGATTCATGGACCGTATCATCGTTCACTTCTAGATTTTTTGCATGAATAAAGTCTGTTCGTGTATTTTTGATATACTTTGTATTATGCCTAAGGGCAAGCTTTCGAAATAAAAAAATAAAAAAGGGGCGCCCTTGCAACTATGACGCTCCCACGCGTGCGCCGGGATTGTACACAGAACGATCAAAAGCACCGCAAGGTTATATCGCCTGTACACGGTTCATAGAACCACGTTTACTAGTTTACGATTGCTTACAATGATAGGGCGTACGTATTCGGCTTACCAAACGTGCCTAACAAGACGCGACGTGCCGCGACTATAAGCTCCGGCAAGTATCGCTGCACGAGGTTGCCCTATTACACACAGTCGCGAACTCGGCTAAACCTTCAGGCGACACTTTTTGACCGGGTTCATGCGTGATCCGGCGGGACATCCGAAGACACGCCCAAAGTCCCGGCTGTGCATCGCGGGCGTGTTGCACATGAGCGGGCCGCGCTGGGCGTCGCCGCAGTTGAGCCAGCAGAAGAACGCGAACGTCACTCCCTCGCCCGTCCAGGGCGACGGGGGCTCCCGTTCGGTCCAAGCTCGGTCGGCGTTCCTCGCGACCTCCTTGTAGACGTCCGCGACGACCGCGGCAGCCGCTACGGCTCCCTGGAGGTCGGTGTCGACGTCACCTGCACCACCACCGCTCGTCGTGTTGTTGGACGTCAGGCAGCGCTGGTTGTCGGCGTAGAAGGTGCTATTGCTGCCGTTGGTTCGCTCGACGTAGTCGTAGAAGACTGCCGCGGCGAGCCTCGCTCCCAGGCCGCCCAACAGGATGCCGACGTGGGCGTCCGCTTCGTACCACGGGAACGCCAGGAGTTGTGGGTTGACGCGGAAGCCGTTGAAGAAGGTCGCGTCGATTGCCCGGTAGCCGTCGTACAGGGTCTGTTCCGACTGCCCGGACCCGGAGTCCGTTTGCTGCCTGGCTTGCATGTAGGCCGACACGTTGATGTTGTTGCTCAGCGGAGCCTGGTGGAGTTCGGTGTGGAAGGAAATCGAAGCAGTACATCGGTAACGTTGCAGGAGTGAGTGCGCGCTGGCGAAATTACGTTGCCTTGTGAGGCGCGTCGTGAGACGAATTTCTGCATCGCACGAACACCACCCGAATCGATATTTAAATACGTTAAGCGAAGCGTTGTGATGCCATGACCTTCACAATTGCTTCCAGCATGGAACTCAGCGGGCTGTCTGTTGGAGGCTCGGAAGAGTTCTTTTGGAAAGGAATTGAAAGTGGTAGGTTAAATGCTGTTTACAGAGAAGGTAACAGACAGTGCTCTTCGAAAACGAGTTTGAATGATTTTAAAGTGGCTTCTGGTGTGCAAACAGCTGCAGGCAAACGAAGCGACATAACAACCTTGGAATTGTATAAGTTTGCACATGGTGAGGATTTAAGGCCTCTATAAAGATAGCAAAACTTGGACATGAACATCGTTAAAATCTGGCAAGATCCGTACATAAAATATAAAGAAATTTGGGCAAGTTGCGGGACAGTGCACGGAGCACCAAAATACGTTCCGATTGTTTTTGTCGGCATCAACATTTTTATCACGCTCTGACCGTCAAACACATGTTGCTTTATTCGCTGCCATTGAAATAAATTTAGAATATCTCAAGCATCTGCTCGCACGACCTGCGTCTTTTCTCCCTTAAAATGTCCTTAATATTGGCTATAGTGTAAGGGCTTTGCTATAGTATAAATGCGTACTTATTTATTGCTTTTGAGACCTCATAATTGTGTCCGCATATATCAAGCGCATATAATGCTCGGATGGAAGGAGCTAAGAAGTCTGAAAGGGATACAAACACATGCTGCTTCTTTTCTTGCATGGGCTGGGCTCAGCGCATGCAACATTCCGGTACTTGGTAGCCAGCCGTATCGACGGCTCTTGAATTCCAATAACTTGGTAGCAACTCCCTGCAGTATACACTACAGTACATACAATGCACAAAGTATTGCGGGTCAAGACTCTATAGTCGAGTGGATGCATGGCCAATCATGACGTTTCCTAAAAGAGTGTCCGGAATGAAAACGAAACTATGCTGTTGCGGTTAGCCTTTCGTGTTAAGAGGTGTCATGAAAACGGTCGCATAGCCGTCAGGAACTACTGCGGTAGGCGCCACATGAAACGTGAGGCCCGCATGAAGGAAATGTAGCACTTTCACAGTTCTTGTGAAATTTCCTCTGCTATAAAGTTTCTCTGCTACAGAGTTCTGTGCGATGAAGCACATAGTCTCCAAGATACAGTGATGCGCGAACGTGCGCGCCACCCTATCTCAGGTGTCATGCATACAATGCTCCGCCAGATCTCGGAAGCCACGCATATCGAGTTATACTCACATCGATGACCATTTCAGGGAAGCTGGCGTAGATGCTATGCGTGACTTCGCGCCTGGAGGAATTCATGATGGTGAACGCCTGGTTGAGATACGAGTGCAGGGGCTCGGGCGTCGGGTTTCCCCTGAGCGAGGACGAATCGTCCGCGGCTCTCAGGAGACGCCCGAAGGCCGCGGCCACCCAACCGACGAGCGTGTTCACGTCCGTCAAGGCGCCCTTGGTGCCCGTCTCCAGGAAGTTGTCGATGGCGTACGCGAACGTCTGGTAGGCCGTCATGACGCAAGCCTTGCGCTGCTCTTCGGTAGCCACGTCCGAGGCGCCGTAGTAGCTCTCCAGCAGGCGGTTGTTGCTGAAGCTTACCAGGGCCTGAACTGCGAAGAACCCCACAAAGTCGGCCATCTTCTCCTCGCCGAAGGCCGCGTGTAGCTCGAACAGCGCCTTGAAGGCGCCGACTTGCTCGACGAAGCAGCCGCCCAGGCCGCGCAGAGGATTGCCGAGGAAGCGTCGAGTCTGCTCGTCCCAGCGCGACTCGGGAACGGACGGGGTCCATCGCAGGAAGGACGCCGGGTCCTCACTGCTCTTGCCGTCGTCCGTCATGGGCGTGTGGTTGTCCAGGAAGCGCTTCATGACGATGAAGTGGTTGAACAGCTCGTCCAGGCGAGTCTCGTTCATGGGCGCCAGGTTCTCGTAGGTGACGCGGAAGTGCTGCTTGGCGTGGATGGTGGTCACGTGCTGAGAGATCTTGTTGTACGTCGACGCGAACTGTGATGGCAAGGCAGGGGGTCATTTTTTCTCTCAGAATATTTTCAAGTGAAGCTTGTATTGCTTTGCAAGTGACGGCGGCGGTGGTGGTGTCACATTAAAAGCCTATCGAAAGCCTGTCGAAAACTCGCGTCTCGTTCACTTGCTACATATCAAAATTGGCATAGAAGCGTACGAATGTATTACTAATATGACTGATAGGTCATGACATCAGTGACATCACTTGCTCGTCAGTAACGTCACGGTTAATCACAATAAAATCACGTGTGGCACATACCCGCATTGGATGTGCGGCTATGAGCCAGGGATATCCGGGTATGAGCCAGGGACAAGAAAAAAAGAAAGAAAACTCGGCTGCTCGCAGAGTAGAGTAGGTTCGGGAAAAGCTGCGCCGGCGCTTATTACGTGACGCGCGCGACCAATCAGGGTCGTTTGGTGTGTCGCGGGGAGGGAAAGGAAAGGAGGCTGGCGCGCGTCCGCCAGGTTCCCTTTTGCGTCTACTGCTGAAGTGTTGATTGGTTGGGGGCGCCAGTCTCGTTCTGACGCGTACCCCAGCCAGCCAATCAGAACTTGAGCAGCAGATGAAATGAACATGTGCATTAGGTGGCCACTTACAGAATACCCTCCTCCCCCCTGTTTTCTGTTCTCATTTTAATGAGGTTCCTTTTTTTAAAAAAAAATTTCAGTCATGCAACGGCGAGTCGTAATAACGTCAAAGAGAGCAATTTTTAAAATTTTCAGCTATGAATGAAACGTTATTTGTTATGATGTTCCCGTGAGATTTGAAGTTTGATGTCCGAAATCTTCCAGAATTCATCAGTGGCTGACTACGCAGGATAACAACAATTACAAAAGCCTACAAAAGGAACGAATTCTACAAAGGCACTTCAAACTTGTGTTGCTAATTTATCTCAATCAACTACATAGCCATTGATGCAACCACTATTACAAAGGGCCATTATTCGACTTAGAGGCATTGTTGCTATGCGTAACGATCATCCATGTACACGTGGTCGACGACTGGTTGAAGTAGCACCAGCTAACTTTCTTGAGTGCTTCTCTCCATCACTCTTCGTTTACAATTTTAAGCGGATCTTTCGTTGGTTCATCTTCTGGGTCCGAGAGGAAGGTATTGCCCGGGTGAAGTATGGACGTATGCGCGGGCGTGTGGCAGTGAGCAGCAGCACTAGAAGAATCGGAAATTTCAGAAGCGGCACTGGTGTCAGCGACGAATCAAGAAGCAGCGTCGCACATCAAAAGGTTGGTGCTAATTTGCAAAAGGTCTGGCGTCGCGTGACTGGAGGGGGTTTACGTGCGAAGTGGTGAAAGTTTGTGAGGTAAGGCGTGGAGCCTCGAATCTTCTAGTCCTTCCTCTTTTAGGGGAAGCGCAGAGTGAAATAGTAAATGAAGTACGTGCGGTTGCTTCTACGAGATTTGTATTTTCAGTTTATGTAACATTGACTTTGTTTATTATCATTACATTCATTTTTTTTCTTGGGCGTCACCATATTTACATCACTAAAGTGGTGAATGGTGAAGTGGCGAGTACTCTTTAGAGATGATGATGATAAAAACTTTTATTGAAAATAAGAAAGTAAACCTTGGGTTACGGGAAGATATGGTCAGGTCCCTAGTCCGGGACACCATTGGCAAAAGCCGCTGCCCGTGCTCTTTCGATGAGGGCTCGTTGCTCCTCGAGGTCCGAGCTAGACAGGGCCGCCTCCCAGTCCTCCCACGTTGGCTGATTTATTATGGCAATACTGCTATTTTTCTGAAAAGCCCATACCATATGGTATAAGTCTGCCTTTTGGCCACAAAATTTGCACTGCGCCGAAAAAGACTCGGGCTCTATGGCGTGAAGCCTAGATGGATTATTAAAAGACATAGTTTGCAGCCGACGGAGGTGACACTCTTCTGATTTATTAAGACCCCTAGAGGGCCCCGGCAGTGTCTGCCTCTCAAGGCGCAGATGCTGTAGTATCTCTGAGTACGTTGTTAACGGAGAGGGGGAAACAAAGTCAGCAAAGGAGGACGTAGAAGGATCCCGGGGAAGAAAAGCTCGGGCTGAAGCATGTGCACGCTCGTTTCCCTCAACCCCCTCGTGACCTGGTACCCATATCAGCTGCTTAGGTGCAGCGCGAGTCTTAGCTTGACTAAGAATTTTGCATGCCAGCGGCGTGATCCTACCACGCATATAGTTTCTATAAGCCGCCTGCGAATCTGTAATAATGTATTCTGACGCGGAGTGTGTCGCGGCTAGGGCTATCGCCACTTCCTCCACAGCCAAGGTTTCCCTGTCACGAACTGAAAGACCGTCTACAACCTGCATTTGGTGCACCACTGAGATTGTCGATATCCCAGAGAAAAACAAAAACAATACAGATATTTTGAGTAGCTAGTCTTAAATTGTCATATGACGATGGCGTACGCATTTCGAATAGCCGTATTCAACAACAAAAAGCTCCTTCTAGTACACTCCTAGAATATCACCCTTATTGAAAGCCTAGAACATCCTGAGATCAGTTTTTAGAACTCCCTGAAGAAAGAAAATAACTTTACAAATCCTTAGAACAAGCTTAGAATCACAATAGCAAACAGCACAACGTTACAATAAACTGCGCTATCGCAACAAGCTCGACGCTGAGCATATACACTTCGTATACACGCGACAAGGCTCCCCCACCTGTCCTCCGAGCAAGAGCATGAGTGTCTTCGGCACTTCCATGTTGGCCACGTCTACGGCCAGGAACACCGGCTGGTAGACGTGCCGCGACATGTGGAACATCGCGGAGAGGAAGTCTGGTTTCGGGTCCTGCTGGGGCCACGCGATTCCAGCAGCGGCCAGGACCCCGCGCACCTCGTGCATGTTGTCTCGCTCGAGCGGGGACAGGCAGGCCTTGATGTAGGTGACCGCCTTGTCCACGGGCTGCTGGTTGGAGCCGGTGCGCGGACTGAGGTCGGCCGTGCGCTTCGCGATCTCCACCAGGAACCGGTCCCAGTTGACCTGCGGCATGCAATGCGAGCACACAGTGCCGGTAACTGAGCCTGCGTTGGCCGACGCTTGCCGGATGACGATGTAAGTCGAAACGAAGCTAAGCATTGTGCGACGGAGAGAATAAACGGAACAAGGAGAAGCATTACATTAATAAACAGGGAGATGGGAATGCGGACTTAGGAGCAAATGCCGTTAGCAAGTACGAGCTACAGTATTACAAATACGGAACTATAGTGTGAACAAAATTTATGGTTACAGATAGCTTAGTAGAGGTCGGACCTAACTGAAACTGGTAAGCAAACAAAATGGTTTCAATTATTTCATATATTATGGCTTTAATTGCCAAAGAAATTCTAGATGTAGGCTTTTTGGAAATTCACGATGATGCCATGTGTGATTCGCATGACACGCTGTTGGATTGCTCGGTTCATTCCACGAAATAAAAATGAAAGAGCGCTAAAAGACACCGGGTAAAAGAAAGGGAGCAGCACATGCGCTCCATAACAACTGATGCGTTTAGAAGTGCTGCTGACAAGACCATTGCTTCTGATAATGAACCGGCTTAGCATTTTCAGCTACACTGTTAGCCAAACGACTTATCGGAGTGTAGCACTGCTGCGTTTTGTAGCGATGCCTTTTCTGATGCTATTCTTTGAAAGGCAATGGTGAGAGTGACGCTCAACCCCCGTTATCAATCGAATCAGCTGGTTGTGAATAGTGGACGATATGAGTTGCACAGAAATTGAGCGGAAGGTATCGCTACAAGATCACGGTTGTGGTTATGTTCGTTTCTCAGGAGACGCCCAGGAAACTATTTGGTTGGCTTCTTCGTGCAATACATCAACTGTTTGTGAGCATCTGTGTTGTGTCCTGTGTTGTCCACGTCTTCTAATTTTTATGCGGCCTTTTAAATTCATTCCATATTTCGTTCAGAGCCCGGTGTTCACCTCGTAGACGGGCCTCCTGCCGGTCTTGATCCAGGTTCCACATACGTGCGCGTAAAAGTTGTCGCAAGGCTGAGCCTCGGGGTCCATGGCATTGGCCAGCAGCTCTTCGTAGCGGTAGCACGTCTCGCTCTTGCAGCGGTGCTGGGTCCAGGCCGCGGGTCCCCGCAGGTAGCGCGCCGTCACCACGATGAGTGCGACCACGCTGGCCGCGATCACCACGAGGACCAGCAGTGGGGCCCACACGCTGCGGCGGCGCGCCCTTCCCCCGTACTTGGTCGGGGATGGCGAGTGCTCGCGGGAGCTCTGGCCGGGACTCTGAGGTGGCGATGTAGAAGCAATTAAAGTTGAGCTATAGTCGTAACCAAACTGGTTGTGGCTACACTTTAAAAAACGGGGCCGTTACTTTTAAGGCTCATTTTATTGCCATAGCAATTATACGGACACTCTACGCGGATTTCTGCCGTCGCCATGCGGTTCCGTACAAAGTCCACGGGCGATAAAATCGTCGCCGCGCGCCGTACGCTTTATGCACACGAGCGCCGCCCGCGCGGCTGTATCTTGTAAGCCATCTGCGGCGAAGACAGAGTCCTCCCTCCCTGTGTTTTCGCGGCTAAGATCGCGTTGATGCGAGCGCCGGCCCGAAGCTCAATTCGCTCGCTGCTGCTGCTGTGCTGACTCACTGTAGCGTCTTGACAGCGAGTTTCCGCGGTCATCGAGTGGGATGCGTTCATGTTTGGTTGTGCGCGCGTGGCACCCTGGTTGTTAATTTAGTTAGTGTGCCTATGTTTACAAGATCGTACGGCTGATAAAACTACTATCCTTACTTTGCATCATCATCATCATCAGCCTATATTTATGTCCACTGCAGGACGAAGGCAGCTCTGCCTTCGATCTCCAATTACCCCTGTCTTGCGCTAGCTGATTCCAACTTGCCCCTGCAAATGTCCTAACTTCATCTCACCACCTAGTTTTCTGCAGTCCTCGACTACGCTTCCCTTCTCTTGGTATCCATTCTGTAACTCTAATAGTCAACCAGTTATCCATCCCACGCATTACATCGCCGACCCAGCTGCATTTCTTTCTCTTAATGTCAATCAGAATATCACCTATCGCCGTTTGCTCTATATGATCCGCACCACTGTCTCTTCCTGTGTCTTAAGGTTAGGCCTAACATGTTTCGTTCGATTGCTTTTACAGCGTAAGCTGTTGTGGGTTCATTCCAACAGCCGTCTCTGGTCGCGATGATGCCGCCGCTGGCGGCTCCCGCCGCGTAACCGCTATCGCCGGAAACGCGAAAAAGGCTCCGTCGCATGGCCCCGCGCGAGGGACACGTGTAAATGCAGAGCATAGTGGGGTTCCGTGGTGTTGGTGTGGTGGTGGTGGTCTGGGTTGAGAGAGAAGAGAGAATCGTAAGTAGGTAACGTAAAGTTATTATTTTATTGGCATCACTGCGATGTCTTGAACTGGTGCTTCGGCGCTGATGTTGGATTGCGTCGAGGTACCAGTTGAAGGTCTTGCTTCCATCGCTTATCAACTGCGACCGCCGACGAACGCAAGAGAAGAGAGCGCAGGAGTTGAGTGGAGCCCGCGCCAACCCGCTTTATATTCATAGCGCGCGCGTTAGAGGGAGAGGGGGTGGAGAGAGGGCGCGCTATTACGCCAGCACCTGCTGTTGCTACAGTGCTTGCAGCGCCGGAGCGCGACTCAACTACGACGCTTCGCGCGCTGCACATGTGCTGAAAGCGTGATGCGGGAGAGGAGGAGTGGGGGAGAGGGCGCACCTGTGCCCGAGCTGTTCCGGACGGACGGCGCACGCTACATGTGAGTTAAAGAAATGCTCTGCATTTAAAAGTAGCCGATTCCCTCCAGGATCGAACCCGCGCCCGCTGCGTGGGAGCCGGATACGCTACCACTGAGCCACGCAAGCGCGTGCTATCGGGCAGCGGAAATGCCCTTAATGTAAGCATGCAGGGGAAGAGGACTCGAGCCTCTGCCAGTATGGTGGCGCCATATAGGTAAGAATGCCTGCAAACGCAGCGTCCGCAGGCGCAGACGACGATATGTGATTCAGACGAGGCACGCAATCGACGTGCTCCCGAGCTGCCGAGCCTCTGCCAGTGTGGTGGCGCCATCTAGTTAAGGTGCCTGTAAACGCGGCGCACCCGACATGTAAGTTGCAGTTGTAAGGCTTGATCGGACTCAGCAGACTGCTGTGTAGAGAGCATTACAAGCCTCAGGTTGCCGTCGACGCCGGGCAGACAGTTCAGATCGTTCTCGTCAAAACGAGGCGAACAGACTGCCGCGAAGACCCTGTTGTGCGTGGTGCCCAAATTGGAGCTACTCTTGAGCCGCTCCACCAGCTTACGCTGTGACTGTGCTGCGTGTGCCGCAGGCCTGTGACTTTTTTGTGCGGTTCTTAACTTGTTCTCCAGCTTCTTTGTTAACGTCCAAGTTTCTGCCCCATGTGTCAGCACCGGTAGAATGCAATGATTGCACACTTTTCTTTTCCACGACAGTAGTAAGCTCCCAGTCAGGATTTGGCGATACCTGCCGTATGCACTCCAACCCAATTTTATTCTGGTGTAAATTTCATTCTCATGATCATGGTCCCCTGCGAGTAATTGACCTAGATAACCATATTCCTTTAAAGACTCTAGAGGCTGACTGGCGATCCTGAATCCTTGTTCCCTTGCCAGTCATTGACTGCTTCGCTAAACTTCCCCGCCGAGTGAAGTTTGTCCTTCAGATAGCGAAGCAGCAAAAATCAATACAAGTAAAAAGCTCTGTTCCTTCAGGTCCATAAACTCGTAATTATGAAAACGTATGACTTTTCATTAACTTTTAAAACCGCAAAAATTTTCGCCGTTTATTCTAACAGGTAGCATCATGATCAAAATTTTCATGCGAATACGAAAATTACGTGGACGTCAATAACCAATTTTGACCGACCTTGCTCATTGAAAGCCCGGCCCACGCGGCGTTTCCCCAAAAACACATTCGGATATTGGGTAGTTCAACTTGCCGCATCATCTGTGGCTTTCGTTTGGCCTTTCCTTTTTAGCTGCCTGCTTTTACTTCTTTTTTGAACTGAAGTAATACCCTTGTTATGTTTTTGGTGCAGAATAATTGTTGCTGTTCTGCAGGCAGTTAAATTACACATTTTCGTACTGATTTCTGCATTATTCCTCCATTATTCCACCCATATGGTGCTGTCGCGACCGCCACATGGCCCAAGTACATATCACGATTTCTGCGATCATAGTTTTGTTCTTGCCTGGATCGTCTGTCTTTCTATGCGTAATGTTTACTATCTGTGACTGCGCAACATGCTTAGTCTTGTTTGACGCATTATATACGCCCCCCCCCCCCCCCCCCCCCCAACAAAATTTCTGGCTACGCCACTGGGCCCGGCCTCGCCATCATCCATGGCCACGCTCGCACTGACTAGGCGAGTGCGGCGAGTCACGTGGGTGGTCAGGCGGCGACCCAGCTGCGGAGAGCGCATGCGCCAAGCGGCCGGCGGCGGCGGAGCTCGGCGCGGCGAGTCACATGACGCGTTGCAACGGCTACCACACCTACGTAGTGGCATCTACTTTTTTGTTCGCATTACGGCGCTATATAGCAAGTGTTTATAGAAACTATATAGCAACACTATACGTCCACTAAAGTTGACCCAGCTTTTTTTTTTTCATGTACACTGATGTTCGGCCTATCTGTGCGCGTGGCGCCTGAATGCGGCGTCCGAGGCAGATATTGAAAGCGGCCACCATAGCAGAACGCATGAGCGACGTACTCGAGACAGCTGCGGGTAATTTCGTTTCTCCGCGCATTGGCACGTGGAGCCTGCAGTTATCTATAACGTGGATTTGAGCGTTCTCTCTCAGTTCTAGTGCTCACCCCTTTGTGACCGCGAGGTAAGCTGCCAGAGCTGGGCGGAGACCTGTGGCCCGGACTTGTAGCGCCGTGGTGCCTCCGTCGTGGGGAGCCAACCTCCGGAGGGGTCGATTTCCGTTGCGTCAGGCTGCGGGTGAGAACACCGATATAACTACCACAAAAGCGGTCGTGTCAAGCAAGTGCAGAGCATTCGGTCTAAATTTCTTAGACCTACAGTGGGCCAATAACTGAGGTCAACGCCTTTTTGTGCTCTGTGCAACACATTCGCAGACGGGTATAGGCTCGTATATATTCTATATCCGTGCACGCGTTGTATACTTTGATGGTGTTGCATGCAACGTAGTTTAATGCAGTGCAACACTGCTTGGCACACTGTCACTGTTGCCTCCGATTACACATGCTATTGGAAAAAGCCACGGATAAACAAAGTTGTATACATGACATTGCAGTTTAGTCTAGCACTACGTGGCAGAATCGTCTGCTAGATTACCTACGATTTGACGAACAGTTTCCGCCATTGTCTGTGCCCAGGAGGAAACAGTTGCTCTAATCGTATGCAATCTAACCGATGATTGTGGGCCACGGACTGCACCGCACCGACCCCGCACCGACCTCTTGAGCCACTGGTAGAGCTTGCTGCGGCGCTCCTGGTCGCGCTGAACTGCCGCGTCGAGCCTCGCCCCGAAGAGTCTCCCGAATCCTCTTTTGGGAGACGGCCTGCTGCTGCTGAGGGTGGCTCGCGGAGACCGGGATAACCTGGGGGACGAGGAACTGGCCGCACGTCGGTGCCTGGAGGGGCTCGCAACGGCGGCCTTGGCAGGGGACGGGGAAGCCGACCGGCTTTTCTTTGGCGAGCTGCGACTCTTGGAAGGCGACAACCTCCTCGCCTTGGTCGCGGGTGAGGCGGCACGTCGCTTTGAAGGTAAACCGCGACCCGGGGATTGCTCGGAGGACGGTGACCGCCGAGAGCGAGAGGGACTTTTCTTGACGGCCTTCTCCGGCATGATGGCGTCCTTCTTCGTCTTCTTCTTCTCCTTCTTGTTCCCAAGCAATGCCACATCCTCCATGTATTGAGCCAACAACAACATCATACCAACTACGGGGATGTGATCAAGCAGAAGGTGGTCTCAAAATGAAAATGAAGAAGTGAAACTACAAATGAAAACGTAATGTACTAAATTTAGTGCACGGATAGTGGTCTGAAAATCGGAGGCAGACTAACTAGAGACGACGCAGTGATGGACCCTCGGTTACTTTTGACAGCCTGAGACCGTGTAAGCATCTTTGCGTTCACCTACGATGCTCGGCAATAGAACGCCACACTGAATAGACACCGTGGCGGGTAAATGAGGTTGATTTCGGGCCAATGCATCGCATATTTCTCAATGATGACAGGCAGGCCACTAGGAGCGTCCTGCTTACAGAATAATGAGACCGAGACTGTGAACGAGGCACGGAACCCCATCATCCTTGCGTACCACTGATTTCTATTACATAGGGCTTACTACATAGATCAGTGTTCCGTACACAAATGGAGAACAGGAAGAGGAACTATGACATCATGCCAGGGTTCTAAACGCGTGACTATGCGGCATCTTTACTCAGAAATAACGCTTCTAGGTGACCCTGAGAATATGAAAGAACAATGTTCCACATCTCACTAAGACATCTTCACACAATTCAAGAAATACAGCCACAGCCAAATCAGTCTGTATGCATTTAAGGCACGCACATGGTAAATCACATGCGGAAAGTTATAGCTCAACGGGATACATGCAATGAACATCTTAATAATTTGGATTGTGAATCATACACTAACATGGTTAGACATTGTTCATACAAGCACATGGTAGGCGCATGGCCAGTACACCCATGAGTAAAAGTATACGTACGGACCACAGGGTCACCGAAATAACTGAATTGCTTCATCATTAACATGCATAAACTGAAATTGACCAGTGTGCAGGGAATTTCGCAATGCCAAGTTTGAACTACAGTCTTTAACTTCAAGTTACATTCACTGGCAGAGGAGAAAATAAGCTTTATCGCGCAATCCCTTGTCCGTTTACTTTTGCTCACGGGTGTACATGCAAGACATTCTATGCTGCCTAAAATGTACAAACAGCACTGTGCTCAACCAGAGCACCAACACACACGTAGTTCACTCCACAGAAAAACATTTCAATCAGAAAATCCGAGTAGCATAATAATGTTGAAAGCGTGTCGGAGTGACGTTTAGGACGACGTACTACACTAGGAATGGCTGCAAGCAGCTTGTCGACCACCAATAGAATTGGCATTTTTCTTCTTTTTTTTATGTCTGCTGAACGCACTGAGCTGCTAATCGAGGCGCGTCTCGATCCACCACGACCAACGTTCGCACGAACGAAGTGATAACATTTTGCAGTCTCTGCCGCAGCTACACCACACCCATCCCGTTCCACGCACCTTGATTGGGTCCGCGTGTGGAGAACATGCGTCACGGTTTTTGTATCCGCTTCCGGCCTGCGCCCTCAGACAGAGCCGGCATCCTGCCTTCCACCGCGCCCAGGTTATCGACTGCTAACAGATCCTTGCAGCTTCACCTTTGCTCACTAAGGCGGGCCATCGGCTCTGAGACGCAGTGAATAAGTTGTGCGAAGGGACGCAACAAGACAGACAACAACGTGGTTTTTCTGACTTCCTCGTATTGTTCTGTCCTCGCCTAACCAGTTGTAATGCGTTGACTACCATCTAGCAAAACGAGTCGTAATCTTGAACGTTGAGTCTTTTTGCCAGCACTTGGGACAGCATACTACTGGTCTAGTTTGCGTAATAGTGCCGGCATGTGACTGAAGCACGGATGCGACACAGGTCAGTGACCACTAACCGACGACTCCCATCAGATGCATTGGTTTTCAGGGTACTAGGGTGAAGTCCTGGCTTTGGGGAACATGGCGTAATACACCCACCACATCTAACACCATTACATCATATACAGAATCAGGACATCCGTACATTGTTGTTCAGCCCAATCTGTTGCAGGGCGTCCCGCATGTATCACGATCACAAAGTACTTTCAGTAGGAAGTATTCCTAAATATAAACTAGCCATGGTGTAAAAAAATTATTAATGATCCTCCCCCACCAACCGTATTCTCTGGGACTACTCATCTTAATTTAGGGCAGGCAAGCTTCGATGCTCAGAGCAATTTGTTATTACCTTCATTGCACATTATGGAAAACAAACTGGTTACTTCACGGCTTTTTTTTTTGAACGGCCTTTTAAACGTCAAATTGACTTCATGATAGACCTCTTCAAAAAAGCGTAAGTTAGTTTTTATTGGATAATTAAGAACTTATCATACATCATCTTACTGGAGAATCGATGCGAAACAGGTCACTGATCACTAACCAACGACTCCCATCGGATGCATTGGTTTTCAGGGTACTAACGCGAAATCCTCACTTTGGGGAACATGGCGCAATGCACCAACAGATCTAATGCCACTACATCATTTGCAGAATCAGGACATCAATGTATTGTCGTTCAGCCCAATCTGTTTGTCCCTCTCTTATCCAATTTTGCTTAAACTTTTTCTTGCAAATTGTGTATTCGGTGTTTTGTTTTGTTTCGACTTATAGACAATTCTGTCATAATTTGTCACCTTTGATTGCGCTTCTGCTTCTGCTGTGCTACATATTTTCTGTATTATACACGTTTTCTGACAGGAGGTCCCTCTTGAGCTATGTTCTCTGGGTTCTCATGCAGTATATTTATACAGTAGGCATTTATGTTTCTTACGAAGCAAATAAACTGAGACTGACACTGAAGCCATAGGTGTCTTGAGGTGAAGCTTGTTTCTTGTGTTCAGCCTGTTGTTGGCCACAGTGTTGCAACTCGTGGTCCGAGTGGTCACTACGCGTTTACGTGGCTGGTGGAGTGCCAGGTGCCGGGCGATCAAGAGATCCGGGGCGACGTCCAAGAGATGCGAAAGAGGGTTTATTTACAACATTTAAATTTTGAGAGTTTCTATGTATGAGCACACCTTCACAACACTGAAGGTCCGTTTTTCTAAGCACAGCTTTTTTCCCCTTTCTCTCGTTGCGGAAATTCACTGTTGTTCTTTTCGGCCAATCACAATGGTCTAACTGTTCGCAAAAGGCCGCCCCCGGTGACGCACCACACCGGTGGTCTCCGTCTCTGGTATCCAAGCTTCGACCTGCCCTCTATTCAATGCAAATGCAATTTTTTGGGAAGCTTGGGTCGGCGCTGTTCCCACGAAGTCGAAGTCGTAAGCGTAGGCTATTTGCAGGAATTAGCCAATGGTACAATGCCGAAGGCCCCTTCACAGTTTGGGGTCCTTCACAGAAGCCGACTCGTTCAACAGCTCAGACGTACACGCGACACAGAATTACATGTCAATCGTCTTGACGTGACGCATGCTTCGTCGCCAGCTCTTTGGCGTTGAAAAGACGATACAGCGTGAATGACCTTTTATAGCGGCACGCTCGCCGGCATACATAGGTCGTTCATAAGGTCCGACAGGTTCATCTGCATTCCACAGCTGCAGGTTTGCCGGTGAAGGATTCTTTGTGGAGAAGGCAGCCTGGCACAACAGTGCTAGAGTCCAATCGTAACAAGAGGCACCAAGCTCACGGCTGAAAAAGTTTCCCGGAAATATATTTTTTGTTTAGTTGAATAATCTTATTCTCGGTGTATTTCGCACAGTTTATTCATATACAAACATTTTCTTTACTCGCATCTCTTGCTAATGAAAGGCGGACTTTTACAGACGGCTGTGCTCTTGAATGAACAACCTAGAAGATTTATTTACTTACTAATTCAGCCTAAAGATTAGACAGAATACGAACCGTACACATATACAAGGTGCGCAAGTGAAGTTTTATTAAGGTTAAAAGTATTCAGGTGTGCTATAGGTGGACACGTCTAGCCACTGCGTTGCTTCGCAAACGTTAAACCCCACCAATATGCAAAGTTTAGTCCGATCAGCCATTTGTTTAATAAAGCGTTAGCATTGGCATTGGAAAACGGGAAAAACGATTTAAGTTTCGGGAGCCGGACCTCCAATAAAGTTCTTTCACTCACTCACTCATATATATATATATATATATATATATATATATATATATATATATATATATACAGGGTGCTTCAGCGAACACTTTCAAAAATTTGTAAAGGTTGCATGTGGCAGATAGCACAATTATAGTTCATGAGTTGGTTTACTCGAAGAGGCGGACATTACTTGCCCAAGAAATTGAAATGCACAATCGAATAATAATAAAAAATCACTAATTAAGTTTTCAACTAAGTACCTGATGGCCCATATTGCAATTTACAAATTGTAGCCGTGGAGTTCGCAAGGCGGATCCACTTGGAACGAATTCTCGGGATGACACCAGTTTCGAGATATTAATTCCTGAACTTTGCGAAGAACTGCATTGGCATTCCAGTTAGGTTATTAACAAAACGTCGCTTTATGCATTGAAGCACGAACTTAACTGGAACATATCAATGCATTTCTCCGCAAAGTTCGGGAATTAGTATCTCGAAACTGGTGTCATCCTGAGAGTTAATTCCAAGTGGATCCGCCTTATGAACTCCACGGCTACAATTTGTAAATTTCAATGTGGGCCGTCAGGGGTAATTAGTTAAAAACTTAATGAGTGAATTTTTGTTGATTAGTCGATTATGCATTTCAATTTTTTGTGCAAGTAATGTTCGCCTCTTCGAGTAGACCAGCTCAGTAACTAGAATTGGGCTATCTGCCACAGGAAACCTTAAATAAATTTTGAAAGTGTTCGCTGAAACAACCTTTATACATATATATATATATATATATATATATATATATATATATATATATATATATATTATGAAATTATATATTGATTTATTATTCGCTGAAACAACCTTTATATATATATATATATATATATATATATATATATATATATATATATTATGACGTCTCTGTTGGCACGACGTTTATTTGGCCCGAGTACTTGGGAGCGAACCAGCAAAAGCACACACTCGATGATGATGATGATCACACATAACTGAAGATGAGGATCGCGCAACGTAGGATGATGATGATAATATACAGTTGAAGAAGACATGCGTAATAAACGCCCACACTAATTCCCCCCCCCCCCCCCCCCCCCACGTGGAAGCGGCCATCCTGGCCGCAAGTCAAGGCGACGAAGAACGCCGCGTGAATCGTTTCATGCGGAACACATGAACGACCTCGGTGCTGCGACTACGGCGGTCTGTGGCGGCGACAACAGGAGTCACGCGATAAATGACAGGCGATGTCTGCTCCAGGACGATGTAGGGCCCGATGAAACGCGGCTGAAACTTGTCGCACAAACCAGGTGTGCGAAGGGGCGTCAATAGAAGTATTTCGTCACCAGGTCGGAAGGACACAACGCGATGGAGGGTGTCATAAATGATCTTCCGGTCGTGTTGCCTGGCCGCCGTGTTGACGCGAGCACGCTGGCGACACTGGGCGAGTCGTGAAAGGAATTCTTCGCTAGACGATGCAGATGGATTGACAGGAGCATCGAAGAAAGAAACGTCTAGAAGGGAAGTAGGCGACCATCCGTAAACTAAGTAAAATGGCGAGTAGCCGGTGGTACGCTGAATGGCCGTGTTGTAGGCGAAAGTGACGAACGATAGAAGCTTGACCCAATTCTTGTGATCAGGCTGAATATATACGGCGATCATGTCGGCAAGCGTGCGATGAAATCGCTCAGTCAAGCCGTTAATCTGTGGATGGTAACTCGAAGCTGTTTTATGCGTGGTACCAGAGGCGCGCAGGACTTCGTTTAAAAGTTGCGAGAGAAAGACCTTTCCACGGTCGCTTAGCAGTACTCGAGGAGCACCATGGCGCAGAATTATCGCTTGAAGGACGAAGTCGGCAACCTCCGAAGCTGAGCCAGTGATCACTGATGTTGTCTCAGCGTAGCGCGTCAGGTGGTCGATGGCGGTCACTATCCACCGATTTCCAGCTGCAGTAACAGGAAGGGGCCCGTAAAGGTCGATACCAACATCCTCAAATGGTGCGGCGGGACACGGAATAGGCAGTAATTCGCCGGCAGGAGCAGAGGTGGGGAGTTTGCGACGCTGACACGGAGAACAGGAACCGACGTATCTCGCCACACTAGTAGAAAGGCCAGGTCAATAGTAACGGCTTCGAATGCGATCGTAGGTTTTGTGGAAACCGACATGGCCAGCAGTCATGTCATCGTGGAATGCTCTGAGGACATCGGGTCGAAGAGAGCGCGGTAGAACGGGCACCCAGCGTTGACCGTCCAGGTGGTAAATGCGCCGATACAGCACGTGATTGTCCAGCTTGAATAGTGCGAGTTGGCGTCGAAACCGTGCGTTAGGTGGGCGAGAAGCGCCAGAGAGGTGGTCTATCATACGCCGGCAATATGGGTCAGCCCGTTGGCGAAATGCAAATGTTTGATCGTCGTCCGGAGAAAGGCGGTCTATAGAGGCTAGAGAGGAAACCGGCACAGAAGTGACATCCGAAGAGCTGCTTTGCGACGCAGTTTCCGAGGTGTCAAGTGGTTGTGCAGGAAGCGGGCAACGAGAAAGAGCGTCAGCATCTTGGTGTTTTTTGCCTGACTTATGAATAATGTCAAAGTCATATTCTTGCAGGCGGAGAACCCAGCGACCCAGCCGTCCAGTCAAGTTCTTGAGAGTGGAGAGCCAGCATAATGCGTGGTGGTCCGTAACAATTGTAAAATGACGCCCGTGCAAATAGGGACGAAACTTCTGTACGGACCAAACAACAGCCAGGCACTCCTGCTCAGTTATTGTATAGTTCTTCTCGGCATCGGTGAGTACGCGGCTGGCGTATGCAACTGCTCTCTCGTGCGAAGAGTTGTCGCGTTGCATAAGAATGGCACCGATGCCGTGGCCGCTAGCGTCCGTGTGCAAGAGAATCGGTGCAGTCTCATCAAAATGGCAAAGCACAGGTTCACACGTGAGGGCGCCCTTCAACATGTCAAAGGCTGCTTCACATTCTTGAGACCAGAGAAAGGGTACGCTGGAAGCAAGTAGCTTGTGTAGCAGAGCAGCGAACTTGTAGCAGAGCACTGAACTTGTTTTAATGAGCATCATTTCAATATTTCGAATCTCAAGTTCGCCCATCTGGTGCGCACGGGGAACACGAATATCTTGTTTGACTAATCTGCTAATCCTGCTAATCAGGGGAAACGGTATTCTCTGTTACAGTGCCCGAACTTCGTCCTTTCTTGCTCCTTTCGGGCACGCTAAATAAACTACACACGTGCTTGTCAGCTTTCGTAAGAAGTGGAGTCAGACGTCTCTCAGAAGGGTCAGCGGACCCACGCTTTCGTACACCTCTTCCACGCTGAGTAAAATTAAATTCTGGGACTTTGCGTGCCAAACACGCTGAGCAGACTAAGCATTTCTGATATTGAAGGAAGTAGGCTTTTGATGGGCAACGGAGAGGATAGGATAGGAATAAACTTTATATGTCCAACGGTTATGGCTGTTGGTTCCCGGGGCTAGGCTGCCAGGGGTATATCGCCGGAGAAAAATCTCTCGAGATCCTCGGCAATAGCCCTGGCCCGCTGGACGGCCCACTCCTGGTCATCGGGTGCCTCGCTGAGGAGGGCGGCTTGCCATATCTCTGTGAGGCGCCCGCCTTCAGAGGGTCCTGATGTTGTCTTCTGCCTTCCTCTTAGTGCTTCTTCCTCATGGCGTTGACATTCCCAAAGCATATGGGCCATATCAGCCCGTACGTGCTCGCACCAGGGGCAGCCGGGCGATGGGTGCCGCGCGGGCCACAGGCGGTGCAGGTGGTAGGGGTTGGTGAAAGTGCCTGTCTGCAACCGCCTCAGGTCGACTGCCTGGGACCTGTCCAGCCGCCCGTAGGGTTGTGGATATTTCTTACGTTCTTTCTTGTAGTGACCAAGAAACTCTCGGTACGAGGCCGGAAACTCCGCGATGTCGCGGTTGGCGTCCCCGTGGCCCCCAGCTCCGTCCGCCGCGATTTGGGTGATGTTGGTAACTCCTCCGTTGGGGCCCCGCACAAAAACCGCGGCGGCTGCCCTCTGGGGGATCGCGTCACGGCGGGTAAGCTGCCTCGCGACGAGATGGGCGCGCTCGTTGTGGTTGGGCGGAATGCCGGTGTGTCTTCGGCCGTTGGTATTGTTGTTGTCGTTGTTGTCGCGGCTGTTGTCTTTGGTGGTGCCAAGCTCCCCGACGTGCGCGGGGAACCATTTGAGGGCCTTGTTCGTAATCGTGCCGGACACGAAGTCCCCGACTCTGGCGTTGAGCATGCGCGCCACATCCGCGGACACCCAACCTTCGGTGTAGTTCCGGATAGCTGATTTGGAGTCGCTAATGATCAGGCTATCCTCCGTACTTCCGTGGAGTACCGCGAGGGCTATGGCCATCTCCTCCGCTGCCTCGGCCGACGGCAGCTTCGCTGATGCCGTTACTCGTATCCTTCCCTTCGTATCTATGACTGCCATGGAGAAGGCGGGCGCCGACGCCGTCGGCCGGCCGTGTCGTTGATGTTGGCGCTTTTGCTGCTGCCGTTTTTGTCGTAGTAGTAGTAGTGATGGTGGTGTTGGCATCCCCGGTTCGTCTCGCACATTCTGGTGTAGAGGCGGTGGTGGTCGTCGTCCCTCTTCGCCGCCAACGTTAACGGCGGGCCGCGGGTACCTGGCTGCATCGACGAAGAGGACGCCTTCTCGTCTTCCGTGCTCCTCGAGGATTGCTACTGCCCTGCGTTTACGTCGTTGCACGTCATGCACCGGGTGCATGTTCTTCGGCATGTTTTCCGTCTGTATGGCGTCCCTGACTTCCGGTAAAAGCGTTTCCTTCAGTCCCCATGCCTCGTGATATCGAATCCCGAGCAGGTCGAGGATTCGTCTTCCCGTTCTGGTGCCCGACAGCCTCTCCAGCTGCGCGATTCTCTGCGCCTCGGCAACGGAGAGCAACTGTTTTATCTTAAAACGTTACATGAGTTGAAGGCCGCGCAAGGAATGCACACGAATACTATCGTTCTGTCTTCCTTCAAAGCACTAACCTTCCTTAAGTCCGTAGACCAAGGATCTTTGTCACGGGTCCTAAGGCCAATCTGATGGTCTTATCTGCCGACAATCAGAGAACGTGTGCGCCTTTGAGCTGGAGAAGTAAGCAGAACGGAACAAGCACACATTCGATCCCTACATGTACAGTCAAGTGCAAAATCTATAGAGCACGGTATCAGCAAAAAATTTAATTTGTTCTAGCACAGCCGTGCAGCGTGATAAAACAGGCGCACGTAGGCAGTACCGCTTCCTTTCAGCCTTTATGCCTAGGCTGTGAATAAAAAAAATTATATCTTAGCGGCACCTCTGGTCCTTAAACTTCTGCACTCGACTGTACAAAGACGAAGGCAACCAGGGAAGCAAGGCTCGTTATGTCGGGGTGCCAGGTGGCAAGGGCAACGTCTCAACAGGTTCACCGAAAAGTAGAGGAAATCTGCTAAACACTTTACTGGTATACTAAGGGTCCTTAACGCTGTTACCCTGAAAGTCCATACATCCGATGGAATGCAACGGGAAACAATATCTTTAACTCCTGTACCCGGTGAAAGAGATGGCAAGACGCCGGTCGTTCCTCGTGAAACAGCTAATTAGCCAGTTCCCTGTTGCAGACGTTGCAGTTGGCCAAGGCTACCTGCAGATGCCTCTTTTACGACGTATTATTCGATCACGATGTTAGCGCAAAATTATACATGGTGCGACAAAAAGGTGACGCAGGCAGGAGAAAATCTCCTCTTTCGATCCTATCTAAACTTGCGCTGGTAACGTGAATCAAGAATAAAGCAGCCAACGAGCCTGTATAACAACATTACTTTACAAGCTACTTTGCGGTGGAATTTCCAAGTTCCTATCATGGAGGCTCGGAAAACCACTCATGACGGTCTTGCCGAAGCTTTACCAAGTTAGCTGCGCCTGTTAAATGAACTCTATGGAAAATCACACCTTCGAGGGTGGATTGGATGTCGAAACACCCTTCTTGCACCCATACGTATTCTGAAAATTTCGCCAATGGGTGCATTCGTTAGCGGAACACCCTTACTGCACTCTTTCATTAATTCCAGGGTGCTGAAAGGGTGTTGTATGCAAAACATACGCTTTGCAGACGTTAAGGGTACTCCGGCGCTTCAACATTTCAAGCATGTTAATAGCCATAAGTGTATTTTCCGGACGTGGCTCCAAGTCGTAGTTCCGGCACTTCGGTTACAGTTCGATATGGCTGTCAACCTGCATGCTCTTTCATGTACATGTAGTCTCTGGTGCTGGAGTGGAAATACATGGCCGTTACTTTTACTACCGACCCCGCCTTTCGGTTTTTATCATTGACGTCAATTAGGCTGTTTCAGCACGGTGTCGTTTTGTAGATCAGCTGCGAATCGTCAGCAAATGATAGCGCGTCAGCCAGTCGTAGTCCTTCAGGCGCATGATCTTTCTGGTGGAGGTTCAGAACCGGTGCATCATTATGCGCAGTAAGTCTTGCGCTGTTTCGTGGAGTATGGGTTGAACTGAACATTCGCAGGTACGTGCGGAAATATCGGCTGCCGCTAATAACACCGCAATTATTGCGCAGGTGGCACGCTCCGGTCGTAAAGCGTAATGACACAGCTACATTTTCCTCTTCTCTCATTCCTGCCCTTCACATCTCGCTGCTTGTTTGGCTTAAATTTTCACATAGGTGCTGATTTAAAGATAAACTGAAGCGCAGAGGGGTGCGGCGTCAAACTACCAGAGCAGCTAGAGGCGCTACTCCACTCTTAAGGTGCTGTATTATTCCCGGTAGATATGCGGCGGAGTGGTCGAGAGGTGACACTTTGGACTCGCAATCAGTGGGTCCGCAGATCCAATCCAGGCTGCGTGCGTCTTGTTATTAAGGTGAAAGCCTTATATGAAAGCCTTACCTTCAAAGTCCTTCAACGAAAACTATCATCATCCTTGTCATTCATCATCATCATCATTGATGATAGTGATGCCTCATCTATATGTAAACGCTCACGCAACAAACTTGATGGGGTGCGAGTCACCACTGTCATCGTCTTCTACGAGTAAACGAATTATGAGGATGAGCAAGTGAATTAAGAGGATGAGTAAGAGAATTAAGAGGGTGACTAAGAGGGATGACTAAGCAAATCAAGGGGGTCAGTCTCTAATGCACCGGCCCTTGGGCTTTCGTCTTCAAGTCGCCTTAGGGATAACATAAGGGACCCTGTGAATTTTTTACTTTATTTTTTATAAACACTTCTGAAAACACTTCGACATTATTTCCGCTGACATCCGAAAGACTAGGGTAGTGATAAAATAAAATATATAATTGCAAAAAATATAACGTAATGTGCATTTTGGCAAAACACGCATTGGGGAAAAGGGTGCAATTCCAAAAACTCGCCCTTTAAAGTGTGTCTCGTATTTGTTTGTTAAACACCCTTCTCCATGGGTGTAAGGGGGTGAGTTATAGGCACGAGAAAACACTCTTAAGGGTGAAATTTTCCATGGCGTGTAAGCTCTTTTGTAACAGATTGCCGAAGAGGGATCATACATTGATGACGCCGGTAGACGCCCTTATGGAACACTATGCATTCTTGATGGTTTCTACAGATGATCAACGCTATTGTGCCATAATCACCCAGTAATTCCTTCCCGCGTTTTAAGTTATTTATACTTTGATATTAGAGACGACGAAAAACTGCGTGATGTGTAAAACCAGCCTTTGGAACACGTTATGGAATGCCGTGTGAGGAGTTCGCGGCCGAGCGAAGCTTAAGTAAAACCTTATCACTTCTCGTTATCCATTAAGTGGTCGACAATTGAGAGGCTTTTCGAGGAAATGAGATCAGCTTTCGCCGTTACTTGAAGCCATGCGAGTGCATGATAACGCTCGGTGTCTCACTGTTTGCTATTTTGTGTGCTGCACCATCTCGAGTGCCTTGTTCGCCAAAGCTTGTTCTGTAATCGCAATCGCGGTAGTCGTCCAGTCCACTACGTGGAAAGCAGCCAACTTTTCAGGGACATGTTGCCTGCGAAGGTATCCTCGGTGGGGCTAGCGTTCGTCTATTTAATTGCTTCGTGTAGGAAAAAGTAGCCGTGTTGCCCAAAAGGCGAAGCATTGATAGTGATCAATGATGGAGTATAAGAAATAAGGTTCTTGGTTTTATCGGTCGTAGAAATGCCAGTCATTCGCTTCCTAATTTATTTAACAAGCATGGTGTCACGCGCGCACAGGCAAACGACGCGGGAAACGAACGCTTGGTGCTGCATGCCTCTCGTTTGATCTCATCTCTGAAACTTGAGTTTACGCGACTTCCAACAAAAGGCGCGCATTAAGCTGCCTGCCATCTCGGCTCACCCTTAGGCCTTGCACCCGCCCAAGATACTGTGCGCGGGTCGTGTACGCGCGGGTAAAGTAGGAGCATGCACATGACACTAGCATGCACATGATCACGTGGTCTTAGACGTTGAGCGCGGGCGAATACGGAGCGCATCAAGTCACCATGTTCCGCCTTGTATCCGACCAACGTCGACACTTGGAGCCGACCGTCGTTGCGGCTCTCCCGGCCTCGCTTTCCCTAGTATCCAGAGCGCTATCTTATCGCGCTTGTGCTTTTTACGGATCATCACTGCCCCATGTATCACCATGTATCGACCCTTTGAAACGGATACTGCTCAGTGCACCCATCAAATTTTAGTAACAAAAGAATTTACTTTAAACTGTTACCTGCGAATCCTGCAAAGCGCGTTGTGCAATGTGAACAGCTTTCTTTGGCTCCTTCGCCCGTTCTCGTGGTGGTCAGTGGTGGTTAAAAAAAATTCTGTTCTGAGGTTTTACGTGCAAAAACCCCGACATGATTATGGAGCACGCCATATATAGTGGAGGGAATCCGTATGAATTTTCACCGTCTGGGGTTCTTTAGCACGTATAGTTTCTCACTATATTACCTAGAGGGATATATAGCGCTGCTGCGCTGTGGTATGCATGGGAATGCCGGTATATTGTGACTTCGGATTGGCATCGTTCTCGGAGAGTCAGGCACGTCTTCAAGGCGTCTGGCTAGCACCGTTCCGTCTGTCACAATGATTCATTTCCTGCTCAAACACCACGTAAAAAGCTGTTTTAGCTTTATTATTACACAAAAACATGTGTTGTTTAATTTTGAGGACATGTTATTGGATGTACAATTATATGAAGCGTAAAAAGTATGAGCTGGCCGCTAAAGTTGGAGGACAGACGACATGATGCTCGCGCGCTTTGAAACAACTTGTCATCTGTTCTTGCTTTTCTTCGCTTGATCCTGCATTGTAGGTGAGCAAACTTTATTGAGAGATGTAATATGGGTGAATGAAAGCCTTTTATGCAGATATTATTTTATGAACGCATTATTAGTGTAGCCATATCCACATTCTAGACGAAGCCTCTTTCAACACCAGCCAAAGCAAGCCTCGCAGACACATATCCCGTCATTCCCATGAGGGCACTGCGCCCTTTAGGAAACTCGCATAGACGGTGGCGCCTGATTACCCTCTAGGTGTTATAGTGAGAAACTCTATGCTTTAACGTATACCACCTAAACCTAAGCGCAGGAGCGTTTTTCTTTTCTTTTTCTTGCAATTTGACCCCATCGAAATGCAGCCACCGCTTACCGGGATCGTACACATGGCCTCAGTAAGGCAACGTCATAACCACTGGACTACCGCGGAGCGTGGTCAGTGGTGCCTGGACTTTCACCGCCGATACAAAGGGCGCGTGCCCTCACGCAGCCGAGTTCAGCGACGCGTTATAAGTTGGCGAACGCCAACTATTACAGCTCTTTGAGACACACGTGCTCCTATAGTAAGGTAGAAATATGGGCTAGTTGTAAAGATGCATACTTATTGATCAGCGCGAAAACAACTAAAGACACAGAGGTCGTCCTATGTCCTTCTACCTCTGTGTCTTCAGTTGTATTCGCGCTGACCGATAAGTATGCGTGCTCCTATACTCCGCATACATACATATGCTCTCGTTCATGGCTCCGTTACCTACGGAATCACGCAACGGAACAACAATATATGCCTAAATATTGCCTAAATATGCTCGCTGCAACAAATATACGCTTTGAAGAGCATCGTTCTTTTAACAAAACAAACAGCTTTCTAGTAGCGTTCGGTTATTCGCTTGTATTTGCAGTGATTGCGGATGCTAATCTCGGCCGCATTTTTTAATTTTTTATTAAACAGCGAACCTGTTTAAGCTGGAGGTAGTCTGATGGTGTACGCCTGAAATGTGGGCTGATCCTGGAGGTAGTGCAGAAAAGGTCCAAGCGCAATGGCACATACCTCTGTGAACTAGCGAAGCTGTTTAAACTCGAGGATGGTCCGTCGAGTTTCAGTATACTAGAATAGGGGCAGTGCGCTCACTGCCGTATCCCTGCGCCGTGTCGCCGCGGCGCACTCAGCGTCGACTGCTCCGACGCCCGCCAGAGGCGCTGCCGCCTGTTTCTCCTGAAAACTTCCCTCGCTTGGTGTGGAGTGCGTCCTGTTGGATCGACGTTGTCGGCTCTCGACTGCAAGTCTCGCCGGCGTTTTCAGCAATATCCAGCGGCAAGCACAGATTAATCAATGTGCACTGTGAGTGAGAATGGCTAACCGCCGTCGAAATTACTGCTTTGCACCCGGGTGCGGAACTGGCTAAAGTCACATGAAAGATGCACCAAAGGCGTCTTTGTTCAGCGTTCCACGTGATGAAGAACGGCGAAAGGAATGGGAGAGGAACCTCAACCATGCAGATAAGACACTGGGTGAATGTTTCGCGGTCTGCGAGTTGCAGTTCGAAGCACGATTCATAACTAGGGACTTCGTGCACCTTATAGAATGCAAAGGGGTGCGCATTCCTCATGACAAGCCACTGCTATCAAAACGTTGTTCTCACGATTCTTCCGAATTTACTACAGTAGCTGACGAAGATGACATCGAACCCAGGAACATAAAGAATAGGTGTGAAAGTGACAAAGCACCCGCGAAGAAAGATTGTACTTTATACATTCTAGAGATACAACTGCGAACAATACCATAAACACATTATGGACGCCTTTGTTATTGTTTTAGCTCTCTACTAATTTGCTATCGCAATTTTTATTAGTTGTTACAGTGAGCACGAGTTAAGTCGTAGGCTCGGTTTGAGCGGTGAATTACATTTTATGCGTAAGTGTCAAATGACCCATTGAGAAAAGTGCAGCTCCGCTAACGTGAAACCTGCGGAGATGCGAAGCATGCAGTGATGCACCGCTGATGGGCTCATACTGCCTTAAGCAATGGCTCATAACACCGTAAACGCGGCCTCCCCATTACGACGACAGAAGAGAAACGCTGGAATGATATGAGCGGCAACGCAGACAGCTGTGGAAGACGACGAACGCGCGAGCGCTCGGCACGCGCTCGGCACGAGCGCGAGCCGCTTTCTTACCGTGACTACGACGACGACGATTACGACAGGAAACGCCGACAGCCCGGGCGCATAAGGTGCTTCGCACCTAAAACAAGCCGAAAAGCACTAGACAGTAACTATTCGGAGTTTTCACCGACTGCTCCCGGCGCTTCCGGGATCATTCTTTATTTCGTTGTAAATGAATGAATAAAGCCTTTATTTTTGGAAGGGGACGGCTGTCGTTGTAAATAAACATTATTATTGCATAAATGTACGTGGTATTTTCATCCTTTCGATTTCATGTCGCGTTAACGTTACGAACGATGTAATACATAAATAACCAGCTGCTAACCAGCTTAACTTGTGCAGCAGTGATACCTAAATACTAAATTTCGTGAATAGACGGGGCAAGCATCGTGAAAATGTTTGCTTTAGTAAAACACAATTTCGCGCTGCACGCCTTACCTGCGAAAAATATAGAAAAAAAAACGAAGCGGTGGTTAAATTCGGCACAGTGGTGCTGGAAACGCGGACGCGTGGTCGTTGTGGCGAAACCACACTGACCATTTTATGAATCAGCTGGAGAAAACACTCGAATGTCCCTTGTTACGGTAACTGCAGCGGCCGTATCAAGCCTTTAACAGAATAGTGTTATAGCAAGGCTAGTTAATCCGTGCCTCTGGTACCGCACCTCTGGCACAAAACATCGCCAAACATGTGTAGATCAGCCGCAACAATAGTAATTTATTTAACTACACACTGCGAAGGTGCACGAAAAGAAGTTTCGTGCGCTGCAATTCGTGCATTTCACTTTTATTATGGTGAAAACATCAACGCGCGATGGATAGCCGCTTTACCGCGACGCGTAGGAAAGTTTCAGGTGACGCTGCGAACCGCGCCACCTGTCGGCGGCGACACGAAGTGCGTCAAGCTCTGCCGCGTTGTGAGCGCACTACAACTCTTCTAGTACACTGTAGTCGAGTGTACGCCGCAAAACATTCGCCTGGCGATGACGTCACCATGCGTTGCCTAGCAACGCTTCGCCCCAGGTGCGCCGACCGCGCCGAGCTCGCCATAGCTGCGTGAGCCGTGACGTCACGGCGCGCGCCGCATCGCTTCTTCGTAGCTTTGCCAAGCCATGACGTCACCGCGCTGTGCGGAGTAGTTTCCGCGGCTGCGCAGAGGTGGATCTAAGCCGTGACGTCATTGCGCTGACCCACGGGATATATAGCTCCGCATCGCCACCCCGGCGACACAAAATCTCCATGGTCTCTGCGCCGAGCAATTCGCCGCGAAGATGGGGGGAGGGGCTAAGAAGGGCGTCACTCCCGAAGAAGAGGACGCGCGGCGCGAATGTCGCCGCGCCGCTCCTGGAGAGTGAGTGAGACGACTTCGGTCCGATCCCGAGTATCGCGCCGCCAAAGCGGCGGCGAAACGTCGGCGATTCGCACAAGATCCGGAGTTACGATCCCGCGAAACCGAGCGAAAGCGTTTGAGCGTCCAGAAACGCCTAGATGCTTTATTGACGGAATGTTCGTTGCTCCTTGGGCTGTCGATGATTCCCGGGGTGATCTTGCGCAAAACGTGACCGAGTATCGAAGCATAACCTCGCAAAAACTTGGCCGAACCGAGCTAAAGCTAGGTGGGGTCGCCAGCTTCGCTCTTTGCCCAGTCTTCGCACCACTACTGTGAAGCTGCCCTCAATTTTTTTTTGCGCAATAAATATTTAAACACGCTGAATACGAGAACTGCTGCTTTTCGAAGACGGAACCACTCAGACATTACGAACGCTTTTGAAGGTGGAAAGAGGACGTGTCCTAACGTTCGCCTGGTTGAAGGTAAATTTCCGCCTACATTATTATAATATTACGTACACTTGTGTACACTTGCGTACACTTGCAAAGTATACCTCCAAACCTTAAAAACAACGCAGCCGATATACATACGTTAATTTTTCGGGCTGCACGTTGTTTGCGGCGGTGGGCATAAGAACTTTATAAAAAATTATTAATTCTACTATTATCAAAAATTCAATTGAACTTTATTCATTGAATCAGAGAAGATGGTATGATTGCGAAATTGAAGCCGGTTCGTTTTCAAGGCACCTTATTATAATAAGACATTACTTTGCAAGATGTTCCACTCTAAATTCTGTTACCCAATTCGCCAGTTTTCCACTTAGATTTGTCTCGCAGCGTGTAAGAAAGTAGGCTTTCTGAGAAAATAAGAGGAACACGTATGCATTTATAGCGACAAGTTTGAGGACGAACTCATCGAAATTGGTTCTAGTACCTGGATACTTATTGCCTTCACTGAAGGAAGCAAAAGAAGATCCAAAATTACAGTAGCTCCAATTCCCAAGAATATGCATCCCGAGTACAACAAGGAGAGGCGCAAAGCCCGCGCACAACATATTCAATCGATGTACTCTAATAACGCTAGGTACAATACGTACTACACGGACGCAGCTGCGTATGCAGAGTCTACCGGGCAGCGCTACCAAAGGAGGTACGCCCTGGCAGTCGTGAACACGATCAGCCAGCAGCAAATTACCGCGTCGACCACGGCGGGCTCCCCCACCTCGGCCGAAATGTTAGCAGTGGCGATCGCGCTCGCTCACGCGGAGCGTTCGGAAAGGGACTTGGTTGTGGTCACTGACTCCAGGGAGACATGTTACATGTTTCTTAAGGGGCACGTGACTGCGGCTAGCCTCGCGATAATCCCCAAATCGTTCAACCACCGCCATCGCCTACTCTGGTGCCCGGGACATGCGGGGGTACAGGGGAACGAACAGGCTAACGCGTTAGCTCGAGCGTCTACTAACCGAGCGATGGCGTCCTCTTCGAACCCCAACCCCTCACACTATCCCTCACAAAATTCCATCAATTTAAATGTCAAAGACATCCTTGCTCATCAGCGCGGAGTCCGCAGAAAATATCCTCCGCCTCACCCACAACTTAGCGGGGAAGAGGCCGCCGATTGGCGCAAAATACAGACCGGGGTATTCCCCCATCTAAAACTAAAGCCATGTATCTCACCCGCTATAGGGCCACATGCCCTTGGTGCGGTGGCATACCTACATTAATACATGTAACCTGGGAGTGTACTAAGCACCCTCATAGGCCATCTAATAACATCACAATGGAGCAGTGGGAGGCACAGCTCGCCCGTTCCGACTTGGCAGGACAAAAATTCCTTAATTAACTAGATCAGGCAGGTGGCAGAGGCCAGTGGGGCCCTGGACTGAGGGGTTCCTACCACCGCTCCTTAAAATATTTACCAGCCAAATAAAGTTTCTATATACAGGGTGTTTCAGCGAACACTTTCAAAATTTATTTAAGGTTGCCTGTGGCAGATAGCCCAATTCTAGTTAATGAGCTGGTCTACTCGAAGAGGCGGACATTACTTGCACAAAAAATTTAAATGCATAATTGACTAATTATCAAAAAATCGCTAATTAAGTTTTTAATTAATTACCCGATGATTGCAATTTACGAATTGTAGCCGTGGAGTTGGCAAGGCGGATCCACTAAGAATTAATTCGCAGGATGACACCAGTTTCGAGATATTAATTCCCGAAGTTTGCGGAGAAAAGCATTGGCGTTCCAGTTAATTTTGCGCTTCAATGCAAAAAGTTGTCGCAGTTTCACCTGAAAGGCGAAGCATCAATTGCGATAGCAAATTTGAAGAGAGCTATACGGAGTAATGATAGCAGCTTTATCAGCTGTATAAACTTGGACATGCAGCAGCACCGGCAACACGCAGAACTGTTGTCGACGCCGCCGGCGTTTTGCCCGCGTTCGCTCAAAATGCGTGCGGCGTTGGTGACTGTTGCCGGAGCCTCTGATATAAATAGGCACTTGGTGCCGCAGCTAAACGTCGCCTCCCTTCCCTGCCCCTCCCCCCCCTCCCCCACATCCTTTCGCGCGTCGGAAGAAGGTACGTTTACTCTACATATATGGTGATTGTAGAGGAGGAAAGAGACGCCTACTTCTGCAGCCCTTAAGGGAGCACAGCGCAGAACGCGCGTTTCTTCTCCGCCGTGCGTTCACTCCCCGTGAAAGCGCGCGTCCCTAGCGCTCTTTCACTCGCACATACAGCGTTCGGCGGCGCGCGGCGACGATTTCATCTCCATTGACGTCATACGGAACCTCACGGCGACGGCGACGGCGACGCGACGCCGACGGCAGAAATCTGCTTTTGAGTGTCCATATAATTGGTATCGCAATAAAAGCGACGTTTTCTTAAGAACTTAGCTGGAACGCCAATGCATTTCTCCGCAAAGTTCGGGAATTAATATCTCGAAACTGGTGCCATCGCGAGAATTCGTTCCAAGTGGATCCGCCTTGCGAACTCCACGGCTACAATTTGTAAATTGCAATATGGGCCATCAGATAATTAGTTAAAAACCTAATTAGTGAATTTCTGTTGATTATTCGATTATGCATTTCAATTTCTTGTGCAAGTAATGTCCGCCTCTTCGAGTAGACCAGCTCACGAACTAGAATTGTGCTATCTGCCACAGGCAACCTTTAGGAATTTTTGAAAGTGTTCGCTGAAACCTCCTGTATACATATTGCCTTCAGCACCTGACTGGTTTCAATTTCGCAATTGGAATATGTTCTCTGAACGCAATAACTAGAACGTTAGTCACCGATTTCTGTATCCACAATCAGGTAATCACTGGTTAGTGCATAACCTTCCGACGTCTGGCGGCATCGATGATCTGTCGCTGAAATAAAAAGAAGGAAACAGAAAGATTCTTTTACCACTAAGCACCGTTTTTAAGAAGTACTTGAACTCATTGCTAAAACATTGTGTGTGGTTTAACGCCCCTAGGAGATGTCGTAGTGAAGGAATGCGGATTATTTCGAATGCCTAAAGTGCACGCAAAGCACGGCACACCAAAGTTCTTTTTTTCTTTTTATTTCTCACTTCGCCCCCATCTACATGCAGAAGGGAATCGAACCCGCGGCATTGAGCTCAGCTGGAGCACGTCATAGTCACTGAAGCACACTGTGAGGCGGGTCACAAACTGAACAAGTTGTAGGCTGAAACACGATAAGTTTAATAAATATTCACCCGTCTAACCACTGCACGGCACGGAGGCACCAAAGACATATACATTAGAGGGGTACAATCCCGTCCAAGGTGCGAATGAACGTCGTTATTTTTACTTCGGAGCAGCACCCGCGTTCGTAACCGCAGTCTGGGCGTCCAGGAGACCTCGTAGCCTGCTGTACGGTCTCCCAGCGTACTTTTTCCACAGGCCCCGAACCTTGCCGTAGCTGGTCTGGTCGGCGACTCGTGTAAGGCGGTCTGACGCTCCTTGACCCGTCCTACTGGTGACGCATGCGCAGGCCACCGTGAACGTCTCGTTCCTGAACACCGCTGGTCCGTCGCCCTCAACGTAAGCCACCTGGAGAATCTCTCGTATCTGAAAACACGTGCAGACAGGAAGCGCGTCATAGCAATGACGATGGAAGCAAATCCGACATATTTTTCGTTTTGAATTCTTAAATTGAAACAACTTGAGTGACACGAGCGCGATTTCATCAACACCAATATCCGCGATTAGTTCGATATTTGCTTAACTTATAAGCATTGTTTATTTATAGGTAAAGCAGTGTCTACAGACTCGACCAACAGCACCCTGTGGCACGCTGTTCGCGTTTAGCACGACAGTACTTAAGTGCGTTCAAATGGCTTCCTCTGCAGCAGCTCGCCTCTGCTGTCCCATAGAAACACTGACGCCATGATAATTCACACTTGCATGACAGCTCGCTCGCACAAATGGTAATGGTGAAAATAGCAAGCAGAAATTACACGCTGCAGTAGTATACTGTCCTTTGCATTCACGTGTCGGGCATTTTATCTTTTGTTCTGTTTTCTGCTCCGGCGGCCACATCGCAATGAGGAGAATAGAGAAGCACTCGTGTGCTTAGATTTACGCGAACGTTGGAGACACTCAGGCGGTTGAAATTAAGGCGGAGCTCTCCGACGTTGCTAGAGGTTGTTTATTGGCGTGAGGGCAACATTTGACCTTAGAGCCACCAGCACCACGATGCGCAGTCTATCCATTAACACCGTCCCAGGTGTTAATCGGAAGTTTGAAATCAATCACCCAAGCAGGTAATCACTCATCCAACGAACCATGTGAACCAATCAATCAATACATTTGCGGAACAAGCACACCTAACTTCTTTCGTCATCGATCAGCGATCACAAAGCACATTTGCCGAGTCATCCTCTCATAGGAAAGCAACCTGGCAGTATACTGAAGTACTCATAACAGCTGAAACTTGGCATGGATGCTTGTGTACTAATATTTCACAAAAATATAGGCGATAAATAGTTCAGTAGGCTCCACGTCTTTCACCTTTTCTTCAACCTTAGAAGTAGCGAGGAAGGTACATCAGGTGTATTGCTAAAAAGGCGTTTTGTGTTTTTTTCGAAACCCGGCAGCTTGCAGCACAGATGCTCGACAGATATGCCTACCCACCGATCACCTAAGCAAGAACTTCCCTTTAATTTTAAGCCTGATATAATAATGTAATATAATAATTATTTATTTCTATCAATATACCGATGATAGGCAGAGATAATAAAAGCGACCACCCGGGTGACCAGGTTGCCACTCTCTGTACGACTAGCGGAAGGCGACGGACAACAGGACTAACATGATGGAGCGCAGTAATATACGCATGACGGAAATTAACATACATACAAGACATCCAAGAACGATGGAGAAAATGTAAAATACAAGTGAAATATCATTCAACATTATTACTTGTTAAATAGCGACAATTTAAAAGCACAAACATACATTAGCGGGTATATATTGATAGATCTGAGTTGAAGCGAAGATTATCAGGAGCATTAAAATGGAGTGCGAAAGCGTAAGTCCTGCCAAGTCAGCACCTGCAAGGATAAGTTCATTCCGTTGTGACGGTAATTGATGAGATTCCTTGCGTTTCACAATTAGTTCGTGTGTGAGGAAGTATCCAACACTGTTTATGACGATGAGGATAGTTTGACGCATATATGCACAAGCAATCTAACCCTGAAACAGTGTATAAATGTCTCACACAAAACTCTACCGTACGTTAAGACTCCTACATACCTCTTGGCAACGAAAATCGCCGAGCTGACTGCATCGACTGCCGGGACACTTGCACCTCACTGTCGGCACGTCGGCCGGAATCCGACCGGCCTGCACGTTGACACTCCGCCTGAAAGGGCAGGACGCCCTGTCTCCGAGCCGGGGCGACAGTGGATCGGCAAAGCACATTTGCGGCCTCCGCCTGGGGAACAGCAACACGTCAAACCTTGCGTCCGTGCCGCACAAAGCCAGAAGAAAGACAGTCACAGACGCAGCCGAAGCCACGGTCGCGGACATCACCATGGTCCACTGGTGCCTTCGCGCTGAAGAGTGCCGACGCTTGAATCGAGATTGTCCCGCTGTAATGAACGCGCGTCTTCTCCAAACGGGTGCTCGATCGAAAGAGAGAGCCACTGTGACAGGAAGGTGCACGGGGAGTCGCCGAGACGATAACGAAGCGGTCATCCGGCGTTCCGAAGGCGTCGACGTTGCCAGGCACGAGGAGACGGATTTCTTCGAAGGCGCGCCAAAGGTCACTAGTCTAGCGGATGAACGAGGCCATAGCTACAACTAAGAGTTTCGCAATCAGCGAGCGTTCTTATCTATTTATTCTTAGCTCCGTAGCAATTCTTGAAAGAGCTGTAACGAATCAAAATATTCTAAATACAGGTAATTGCCGAGTTACTTCCGCATATGTAAAATGTGATGCTTTATTTTCTATCTTTTTAAAGAGGCACGGAAGTTCAGTTATTATTCTAAAGTAATTGATGGGATAAATGTTTAAAAATCAGCTCGAAATAGTCGGCTAGAGTCGGTTAAGTAACACAAACTTCTTAGTTCCTGTTGTTTGCTCTGATAAAATCAGTAATGGCGTATGGCTCGACAAACGTTGTAGCTCCTGCAAGCAAGGCTTCTTAGTGCAGGCGTATAGGAACATGCCGAGATACTTCGCCCATAGAGGTTCCTACAATAATCACTAGAGGAAACGCCGGCGCTGCTATCGTTCGGCACCCATGGGAATGATCGACGTGGATTTGCGTGATCTCCGAACTGGTGGCATCAGAAGTTCTTACGGCTTCTTTTATTACGCTTTACCTGCCTTAATTTGCCTAAATTTCAAAGTAATCTATGCTTTTTGATGTCTAGAAGGCAATCAGAAGCTGCAAACATGCATAACCGCTGCTAAGTCCAGTGGTTCCGCTTTTCGGTGCTTTCGTGGCGTAATGGTTTGAATATCGAACTTGTGTGCTGGACCTCTTGTGTTCGAATCCTGCCATAGGCCAACTTTAAGATGTTCGTTTAATTACCTAATAACGCAGTAGTTTCTCTAAAATAGTCAGTTTGCAGAGTCACGAAGCCATTTAAAGACAAACGGACGAACTTTAAGCAAGATCCATCTGCTACAACCTTCAATACCAGGCTGGCTGAATCACCCTGCTTGCAGTTTCCGCAACACAAGCAGCACAGTTCCTTCTAGTAATTAGTGCATGAAATTATATGATTTCGCCTATGCGTTACTGCGGAACCAAGGTTATGCTTTCTAGGGGGGCTTCCATCATGTTGGGAACGCGCTTTGAGTATGTCAAAACACCAAAGCAAAGTCAACAAGACTATAGCAGACCACGTGCTACCCATACATCTGTAACGCGCCTCCAGCGCTCCCCAGGGCCACGGCCTATGGTCGAACAGGGTTGTTGGAATTAGGGGAAATGTCTATAGAAGGCTTCCCAAGAGGGTTGGCGACGCCGCCCTGAAGTTCTCGCACCAGCTCGCCGTGCTATACCATGCATTTTCAGAGCGTCTTCTACCGTTTTGTAATTTTGTTCATCGGTAAAGAAGCGGCATACATTGCTTTATAAAGAAGCCGAGGACTCGAGTTTCGAAACTTTTGTCAGCGGCAGAACTGCCCGAACGCGAGAAAACAATTTAAAACCATGATGGTTACACTGATATACCAGCCATGACAGCAGGGGGGTCAACATAAAAAAATGAAAAAGAAAAGAAGCTTGACATATAGTTTCACCGCTAACCAATGTTTTCCGGCCGATTAAAAGAAAACAATGTCTTGAAAAATTTCCGCCCCCATTCCACCCTGTGAAAGGGGATGTAAAGCGAAGCTGTTGCCGACTAGAGTTGCTGTATATGGCTCCCGCAGCCATATACAGTAACTCTATTGCCGACGTTACACAAGCGCCACCACCGCAAGGCATCGCACCGTCGAGGTCAATGTAGCGTCCACGACCTCGTTCGCGCCCATTCAGTTGGTGCTTCGACGCCGCGGTACATGCTCGTGGCGTCCGTACTCTTGAGCGTAGCACGTTCATGTCGATGTCGATTACGGTCGCAGCATACTCTGCGCGACCGATGCAACGAACCGAGTGCCCACTCATCAAGGACAGACACATCGCGTGCACACGTTCGTCTCGCGCGCACGCAGGTGTGCCGGAGTGCAGCATATATCCTCATTCTAGTAGACCCTCCGCCTGGCGCAAGTGCGCTATTGAACTAATTCAACTTCTCAAAGGAAAGTGCGTCGCAAAATTTGTATGATTTGACTTAGACACAACATGCAGACATGATAGCATCGGATGTTAATTTGAGCATGCGAGAAAACATAATTCTGTTGAGCGGAAACTCAAAATTACACTAGTTCTTCTGGAGTCTAAAATTTTTCTTGGTCGACACGATGGTGTACATGCACGGACGCAGAAAATTTGCCGGGGTAGCCATGTACAGCTTCGCTGTAATAATACCTTACGAGTATAAATGATTCCCTGGTCTTTCGTGTCAGGAAACGCGATCGACGTTCATTCCATCGTCTGAGAACGCCTAAACATTCGTCTCCAAGTGCCACACCAAAGTCATTGTCCGTCGAGAGCGTTTAAGAGTCTGGACGAAACATCAATCACGGTGCTGTCATCGCTCAGAAAGTCGCGACGTTCAGGATCGAGCCGTGAGGCCTTGGTACTCATAGTGATATGTAGTGCTTTACAGCGCAAGAGCCAGATGGTGTGAAAGAGCGCCACACTTGGGCCCAATTATGAACCTTACGGGGCACAAGTGTGGTTGCGTCCACTTGCCACGGCATTTACGAGGGTCTGCATGTGGTTTTCGCATCCTTCATTCAGCTTTAAACTGCACTTTTGAATCTTCAGATCATCATTGTGAAATAGAGAGAGGCATCCTCTATCCTCCAGCAGTCGCTGATCTCCAATAATGCTCCTTGGCGTTTCAAGTGCGAAGAGTTGCAGGCGAACTCGAGTTTAGGCTTCATCACATAGATTCAACGTGGTGTCTTGGCGCCTTGTGGGAACGAAAAAGATGACTGGTGTCAACTTTTCGCACAAAATTGTTCTAAAATGTTTTCATTCAAGCAATTTTAGGTTAAAGAGTATTAGGACTAAATTAGGCCTAAGCCTTTTGCGCGCGTACGTGAACCGAAGAGCGCCTAATGTACCCCTGGTGGTAGTTGCAAAATAACCCGCTGGTAGTCGTGTGACATTAACCCCTGATTGCCTTCAGATCAAGCTCCTTTAGGAAGTCTACAGCTCTTTTAGTAGAAGTGAGTTCTCGAATGACCATGTGAAACGGACATGAAAACAGCGTTCTTGATGCGCGAAATTGTGCAGACCCGCTCCAGTGCACAACTGCTCGAATTCAGCATATATAGTACGGACGCAGAAAGTGCGAAAAAAGGCATCGAACAAAAGAATAAAAATTACTTCTCTAAACACTGTGTTCATGGCACACAAGTGGTTTTCTGACAGCGGCAGCTCACGCAACGAGTACGATATATCCAATGTGCGCGTTCTTTATGAGAGCTCGGGATTTACATGACTGGCGGTCTGTAAGCTTTGCATTTTCGATATACAGAATAATTGGTTTTAATAGGATTCGTTATATCTATGTTTGCACGACAAATAAATAAATACTACAGGAATTTTATAAAGACTGCCCTATAACCGCACAGGAGAATTTCCCAGCCCTGAGAAGTTTAGGGTTGTTGTAGATATTTAACATACTATCGCTGTTCTGGAGTGGCGGTTTAACCACATGGTGGCGTGCGCTGACATAGCTCCAAATTTCGCAATATTAGCGTACTGTCTCCATTCAACACGGGCAGACAATGCCATCCGACATTGTTGGCATCGCGTGCGAACGACCTTAGAGGATATGTGGTCGTAACGCTAGTAATCAATGTCGAAGTCATCAAAACGCTTGTCGCCTAATTCATAACGCAGAACTTGATAAACTGGTTATTGCAATTTAGACACCCACACACAGATAACTGCGGTTGGGCATTGCGTTGCGGATTGTAGCGTGAGTCTTTATCGATGCAAATTATCAACTGGAAGTATGTCTGCACGGCACGACAGCTGTGACGCGGGGCAAACATTTGGTTCAGGGCAGGTCACACCTGGAAGTAAAACCTTCTCAGGCGTTAAGCACTGCCCCGAGGAATTCAAATCAGGGCTCATAGATTATACCACAGCTTCACTTCCTTTAGGCAACACTGTCAAACACTCCATAGCGGCTTCAGGAGACACAGCTCAAACGCACCAATTAAGTTTCAACCAACTGCACTCGGCACTGCGAAATAGCGTTTGGAATATTCACGCCGACAGACCTCCTTGCGCATTTTGAATATCATTATTTCTACCAACCTGCACATTAAAAAAACGTAACAGATAAACAGACATGTTTCAAGGTTATAGTAAAGGGTAACAGGTGAAAGGTTGTAGCAGAAATGTTTGCCACCTTGTGAAAATTTTGTCACAATACAAAGACCTGGGGAGAGTGGCGACTCTTTTTCCGGGGCTATAAATGGCAGCTCCGTAAGGACGTGCAGTGAAGTTCGGTCCGGATCCCGTGAGATACTCTAAGTGTTTCTGTCTGGGCATAGAATCGGTTTGATGTATCTGGACGGGAGGATTTGACCGACCCATTTTGCACATCAAACATATATCAGGTATTTTTTCATGCGGAATAGTTTTTTTTTCTTTTCTTAGAGAAGCAGTCACATGTAGGAGGCTCCGCCGTTTTTGTCGATAGGCTACGTGGTTAGGTGTACATTAGGAGTCAGAAACGTGTCGGCGATAATTTTGATAATTAGCCGAAATATTCTATTCACGTTTTTCATTATTTTAGGATCCTTGTTATTGCGTATTTCAAGTCGACGGGTAGTAAAGTCAATCACGTTTAAGGAGGAGGAGGATGCGCAAGTTTGTCAGTGTTCAGAAGCGTAGCACGAGACGGGTGAACAAAACGACGTGCACAGCGAAACGAAACGGTACACAAGCCCGCAGCCCGTGAACAATCCCGTGAAAGGTGCCGCGCCAGGCCATTTAACTCCCATGGCACAACGCCCTGAAGTGAACCTGTCAGTCGTTACCCATCATTAACCAAGTCTACATTACTTAAAAACTTCAGGAATATAGTCCAGACACATCCATACCAAAGGCACGGGGCCCACGAGGAAACACCATGTAATTTACACCAGCATGTGGAGAAACAAAACGGAGTGTATCAAACAAAAAGTTACGTTCTGTAACAAGTCCAGGGCACTGCAATAGTTCTCAACATCACGTGAAGCCTGCGCGTTCCACAGTCGTCCTCACCGTGACGAAGCAGCAGGAAAACTTGAAGAAAGAACTATTTATTAGACGAACTTAACAAATTAGAAAAGGCCACGTGAACAGCAGATGAACTGAACGCTACCAAACTTCTTCAGGCTCCCCATGACCGTCACAGGACGATGGCTGATCAACCTTGGCCCCGGCGTGGCGCAAGCCTCGAAGCTCACGCGCTTGCTGCCATGGCCCGCAGCAACCTCCCCTTCCTTATCCTTCTATCGAAGCCACATCCGCGCTTACATCAACGTGCGCACGTTATGTGACCGGTAAGTCGATGCAATATCGTTATCTGGCAGGGGTGGCCAGTCCAAGATTCACATCGGTGATCGGTGGCTTGCTGGCGATCCCGACAAGTCCTTCAAGTCACGCATAACGGAGACGCGGTGAGTCCGATCTTGTATAGCCATGCCATAGCACGCGCTGGCCCCGTGTGGATGCGATGCAGCAGGGACGCCCCTGGCCTGCTCAACCCCTTTGTCACACAGGGCTGGTGAGGTGGCGACCATAAGGAGCGAAAATCGCTGACCACGGCTTGTTTAGAGAACGCTGGGGACCTCTATAGGAGCCTTTTCTTTTGGCCTGAGTTTTAAAGCACTTCGAGCAAGTCTATCAGCCACCTCATTTCAAGCTACGCCTAAATGCGACTGAAGCCATTGAAACTTTATGGCAAATGCAAGGCTGGGTAGTTCTTTAGGAAGGTGTAAACAACTTTGTGTGCACTTGTCCAACACAAAGTCTTGCTGCATTAACTGCAGAGCGGGCTTGCTCTCCGACAGTACTACAACTTGCTGAGCCCGACCGACAAGTCTTTAGTTTCCTTAAAGGGACCCTGAAACGATTTTGACGATTTTGTACAAACATACTGAGTCGTTAGAGTAGGTCCTTCTAATCATTAATCGACGCATCTAAGCGCTGCACGTAAAGCGTGTAATTTATTATGAGGTTTTAAAAACATACATCGCTACCGATCGCAGCATGCCAATCAGGCTGAGTTTTGTGACCAAGTGACGCGATTTGACCCTAACACGTCAGTAGGGCCAGCTATACGATTGACTGCCCAGGGCGCGTCATCGATAATTATTCCAGCACTATGGTGAACAAATGTTGTTCGTAATAGTTTAGATGATAGTTAATTTGTTTCTATAAAAAGAAAGTAACACAAAGAGAATGCACAAGGACATGTATCACTACACTAAAAGCACTTCCGGCCCACAGCAAGTGTCGTCTGATAAACGTGCTCCGTGTTGACGAGAGCTGCGTGGTCAGTGTTGGTCTTGTTTCTTTTCGCGAGCACCATGGTTCGCCCTTGTTGCGTTGTGGGCTGCAAACGTAGCGATCGGCGACATGTCAAGCTGCCACATCGTGTCCCGCTGCAAGGCAGCAGACGAGCGGAGTGGCTGCCGCGCGTCGGACTGTCGGTATCCAAACGGCGCCAGCATCTACGCGTTTGCGACCGTCACTTCATGCCCAACTGGAGATGATGATGATGAATAAACTTTATTGTACGAAGAGTGGTTGGTGTGGTTATTCTCGGGTGGAGCCCTCTTGTAGAGCCGTGCCTGGTCCAGGGTCGCCAGTTGGCTTCCCAGTGCCAGCTCGGAAAGCCGTGCCTCCCGAGACCACGTTGTGAGTGTCTGTGATGAGCTCACCAGCCTGGATACTGCCTTGGCTGGGCGTTCCGTACACTGGTATGTAATGTGTCGTCAGCGTGGCTGTGTGGTCGTTGCACCAGGGGCATACACTGGTTGTGTATACCTCTGGAAACATTGCGTGCAACCTTGATATGCGCGGGTAAGTGTTGGTTTGAAGGCGGCATCAGTCCCTGGCTTGTTGGCTGCTTAACTTGGGATGTGGAGGAGCATACTTCCGTCTGGTCAGGCGTTGGTCCTCCAAAATCTGCCTGCTCATGATGGGATCTTCATGGGGGTTTGTAAGGGGCCTCGAAGAGTCTTCTGTGGCTCGGCCAGCAAGTCCGCGAGCTACACAGTCTGCCTCCTCGTTGCCTTCGAGGCCTGTGTGCCCTGGGCACCAGGCGACCCCATGGTCCTCAGTCAGCGTGGGGCCCAGGATATCGGTGACGCACCTGGGAAGTGTGCCTCTAAGATATAAACGACAGGCGGCTTGTGAGTCTGTCAGGATATATGCGGAGCGACCTCTTCGTTCTGCTTCTTTGATTGCGAGGGCTATGGCTGCTGCCTCTGCGGTGGCGCTTGATCTGGTGCGTATAGATGCGCAGGCCACCACTTTCTTTTGGTTAGTTACTGCCGTTGCGTATGCCGGTTTTCTAGGGCCTTGTAGTGTTGTGGAGTAAAGGCTAGCATCGGTGTAGTAAGTGTCAGGATCGTTCCTTCTCTGGAGGAGTTTTCGTGCTCGCGCTTGCCGGTGCTTTTGGTTGTATAGCGGATGCATGTTCTTGGGGTCCGGTTCCACATGATGCGAGCCCGTAGTTGCATCGGTACGATGACTGTGTCGTCTCCGCAGTATTGGGGTGTGAGCGGGTATCTCAGTCTTTGCAGTAGTTTTCTGCCCTGGTGTGTGGTGTTGAGTCGTTCTCTTTGTACATAAACGCTGTGCAAACTCTCAGAACGTGGCATATGTAAACGCTGCCGAGTGCCATGACCGAGACGCTGTGACAGCAGCTGTACTAATCAGCAAAATCAAATCATCGCTGCAAGCTCAGTTACTACAACCTCGCCGGAGGTCGGGGAGGAAGTCGCAATCGCCTTGGCGTGCGCTTCCTCCGCAGCCAAATTCATAGTCAGCGACTCAAAGACAGCTATACGAAATTTCGCGAAAGGGAGCATTTCACCTGAAGCCCTCAAAATTCTGGCCAGGTTACTCGAGACCCGGCGCAGACGGACGCAACTCGTTTGGGCATCGGATTCGGCGCACTCCGGTCTTCCGGGAAACGAAGCTGCTCACAGTCTGGCGCGAGAACTGGCCATCCGCGGCCGCGCGACAACCTCTTGCGATGAGCAGTTCGAATCCCTCCGCCGTTCAGGCATGGACCGGATGGCATCCTACAGGGAAATTCTACAATTCTACCGCCAGGGCAGGGGGCATTACCCTGCCGCTCACAGAAATTAGATAAAAAGCAATCAGTTACCTGGCGCCTTTTACAGACGCACACCTTCCCAAACCCAGTGACGTACAGTCACCTCTATCCTGGGTTATATACAGCAGATTGCAAATTATGCGCAGGTAGAGCCGATCTTCATCACATCATGTGGGCATGTCCCTTGACAAAGACCAGAAAACCCACTAGCTTATTGCCTCCCCTTCCCATCACCACCCTAGAGCAGTGGGAGACTGCACTGCTCAGCTCAGACCTGGATCTCCAACTCCGGGTGGTCCAGATGGCCGAAGACGCCGCCAAAGCGCAAGGCCTGGAGAGGACGGGCCCTCCCACTCCCCTCCTCCCTAAACTCCACCTCGGACAAAGTTAAGTTTATACCACTACTTCACGTCGAAGGATTGTCACAATAGAGTTTAGCTTGACTGGCATTCAGGTAAACGCAAGAACAAGTGTACTGACTGTTTTACCACGTTTTACGTGATGAACGGAAGCGCAAACGTGAACTGCTTGCACGTTGCAGCCAGTGCAGCCACCTGGCGGCACAAAGCTCAACCAAACACACAGCTAATATAGCAGTAACCAAGTTTTTTTCTACTTTGCTGCTGGCTCGAATTTTCGGCAGGAGCGTAATCTTGAACACGTTGTCTTTTTATATGTTTCAAACGTTTCAAACTTGGTTACAGGAATATTAGCTCTGTATTTGGCCCAAACTCTGCGCCACCTGATGGATGGACCATGCATGCCGATCAGGTCGCTCACGTACGTCTACCAAGATCCTTCATCACAGCGGTATGGAGGGGCTTTAGTTTACGCTTCTGCCTATCCGTCAAAACACCCAGTTCGCTTGTGGTTACCGGAATACCAGACACGCTCGGCGCTGCGACAGAACGCTCGCAACACACGCTGCTTCATCGCTCTCGCTGGGGATCGACGACTGGGCGGACAGCGGAGAGGATGGAGAGCCTTCGCGCGCTGGCTCCAAGACAATCGGAAGTAGACGACACCACCTCACAACATGACGTAGAGCCAGCGAAGGCGGGGCTTAGCCCCGATCACTCGGCGAACGAGTTGAGGAGGATATTGTATGACTAGGGAGGAGGGTGACTTGTAATCGTCCGTAGCTCTCCTAATATGAGACGCTTCACTTAAATTGTGACGCGAATGTTTCACTGTAGCTGTACCCTACTCGTCTACAAAATTTGTGCGAACCATTTCAGGGACCCTTTAAGGCTGATTTAATAGCCACTGTTGTGCCACGCCTTCATTGAGCGAGAATTCATTGCGGCTGCTTGATTTTCCCCGAGTGAAGGACCGAGTACTAATTACTCGAAAGTGCTTTACTCAACGCGAAACAGTGAAGGCTCCCCAACATTCAAGACTTCTCCCGTTACCAGAAAAAATACCACGCAGGTGACGTCGGCAGAGGACATTTAAGGCAGAATCTGCCCATTGTTCGAATCTGCCCATTGTTAGGTAGTCGCCGGCAGCCGCCCCGTCGGTCTGGTGCGCCACTACCGCTACATGTACGATATCTTCTATCTGTACATATCGTATAAAACTTTTTGTTTCCTCTTCGGCTGCTAAGAGTTCGTCTCACGTCCTCCACCCCGAAGTCGCAACCGTGCATGGTGGCAGTTGTGAGATTGACGAACCAATATCGTAACACAACACTCTCGCGTACTGTTGACGAGAGGACGCAATGAAGTCGAGCGGCCCCGGATATCTTGAGGGATGGAATCACAAACGCTGCTGCGCATGCTCCGAGCTCCATATTCACCGAGCTCCCGGTGAATACCTTCATGCGTTGGTCATAAGTCCGGTTCAAATGTTCAAATACCGACGAATGTGCTTCCGCTACAGATGTACAGTGCTCCTGGGTATCCGGGTAATTGACCAGTTGGCAGTCCAGGTTTGCATATGACCATGGCAACTCGGGTCTCTACCTTTGTTTAAAATGTTGTCGCAGTTTCACCTGAAAGGCGAAGCATCAATTGCGATAGCAAATTTGTAGAGAGCTATACGGAGTAATGATAGTAGCTTTATCAGCTGTGTAAACTTGGACATGCAGCAGCACCGGCAACACGCAGAACTGTTGCCGACGCCGTCGGCGTTTTGCTCGCGTTCGCACAAAATGCGTGCGGCGTTGGTGACTGTTGCCGGAGCCTCTGATATAAATAGGCACTTGGTGCCGCAGCTAAACGTCGCCTCCCTTCCCTCCCAGTCCCCTCCACGGCCTTTCGCGCGTCAGAAGAAGGCGCGTTTGATCTACATATATGGTTATTGTAAAGGAGGAAAGAGACGCCTACCTCTGCAGCCCTTAAGGGAGCACGGCGCAGAACGCGTGTTTGTTCTCCGCCGTGGGTTCACTCCCCGTGAAAGCGCGCGTCCCTTGCGCCCTTTCACTCGCACATACAGCGTTCGGCGGCTCGCGGCGACGATTTCATCTCCATTGACGTCATATGGAACCTCACGGCGACGGCGACGACGACGGCAGAAATCTGCTTTGGAGTGTCCAAATAATTGCTATCGCAATAAAAACTCTAAACCAAGAAGACAACTAAAATTAAGCGCTCCAAAGGTATGCGAGTCTCCGTACGTCGCAGAAGGCGCATTAGTAGTGCTCGGCCCGGGATCGACTCACTCAGTCCACATAACTGCGAGCATTTCTGTGCGTATGTGTCTGTGTGTGCAAGTGTGCATGCGGCTTGAACGGAATATTTTGAACCCCTCAGTTGATAGGGATTAGAATGGTCCATTTATAGCAACAAATTTTCTTGGAGTCTGTTAAATTGTGTGAAGATCGTGGGAGGCTAAACCCACCAGGCTCATACGTGGGTCTCATCTTAGCTGCCACGAGTTCACCTTTACATCGTTTTATAGCTCGCCGGATTTTTTTTCGGGCTTGTTTTTCGTAAACTGTCGACTGACGGTTGGCATTCTTCACACGTGTTCGGTCGGTGCTGAGGCAAGCTACTGTGGTGCAATACTTATCATAGATATTTTAACATCTAGGACATCTAAAGTGACGAAAAGATAGCTTTGAAAAAGGTAGAACAACACGCGGGAGCTGTGAAAATAACAGAATGCAAGTCGTGCGGCCCCTTGTGGCAATTTCTGCAATTTGAATGAAGGACGGTAGCGATTACCATTCCTTAATTTTATTATCATTAAGATATCCCATAGCAAATTAATCTAAAAGTATCCTGCGCATTTGAGCACAACGATAAGTTTGTTTTAATGATCGAAATGTTGGTTTCGTTTTCATAAAATGTCAGTTTCGGTTTCAGGGAGGTCTCCGGGCCGGTATACAAAGCAACATAACAATGGTAGCGATTACCATTCCTTAATATTATTAATCTTTAAAATATCTCATAGCAAACTACTGTAAGAGTATCCTGCGCATTTGAGCGCAACGATAACTTTGTTTTAATGATCGAAATGTAGGTATCGTTTTTCAGGAAATATCAGTTTCGGTTTCAGGGAGGTCTGCGGACCGGTACAAAAATAACTCAACTTTTGAACGAAACCAGATAGAGACGTAATTTTCCTGCACTACAATTCTGAATGTCTGTAGATTCTTAAATTATCAAAAAATGAAACTTGCTTTTCTGAAAAAAAAAACATTTTATCGGGTGGCGACATACATTAAAAAAAATAAGAAACAAACACACGAGCCCACAATGCTAGCTTCCCTTTCTTATTGTATATACCGTGCAGACCGCTGGGCGAAACGACCGATGTGCAGTTGCCTACTTCGACTGCAAATCAAATCAGACGGAAAACGTCTAAAAAAGTGTCAGAGATCCGCAGTCATCTTGCATTTCAGACATGTTCACATTACGCTAGAAAATAAGGGAGGACACTGCGCTAATACAAATACCAGCTAGGTGGAAGTTTTCTCGTTGGACTTGTGACCATGGAGTCGCATATGAGAGTTGCAGAAGGCCACAAATGCGATGCTGCGATTTCTGAAGGCTGTCGGACTTTGCCACTGTCTGTGATAAAAAGCAGAGTGTTGTTGTCGTTGTCGTTGTCGTTGTCGTTGTCGTTGTCGTTGTTGTTGTTGTTGTTTGTTGTTGTAGCCTATCACGCATGTGGCTCCTACCCACGGAGGGGGATTGGCCAAGAAATGGGTGGATTATTCCAAATTAATATGGAGGATACATTTCCGAATATCTATGAAATTAGAATTGAACAGCGTAGAGTTATATGTTAAAGTAAATCAAGAAAGTCATATCGAATGAGTAATAATGAATTTGAAAGTACAAAAAAAAGGATAGAATTTAGCAGGGTATTCGTTTGGATTCTGTAAGGAACGTTTGGACGGCGAAGCAAGCATCCCTGTGGCTGAATGCCAAAGTGGACGCCCCGAATGAAAGAATATTAGGTTCTGTTAAGTCCAGGCCAAGCCTTCGAAAAGTTATTTCCAACAATCGTTTTCTTGCCGCAGTAAAGCGGCGACAAGATAGAAGAAAGTGGTGTATCGTCTCTTCCTCATTACAAAACGGGCAGAGGGGGGAGGGAGCCAAACCCGACTTGTGTAAGTAGAAATTTAGGGAGGGTATACAGCAACAAAATTTGGTGAGAGAGACCTCAAGCATCTTTTTGTTACAGGATTCGCTACGCCAGGGAAATATCAGGTGCTTGTAATCTGGAGAAGCAGTCAGAACTGGGTTTGATAAGGCTTTTCTAATTGATCGCATCCGAAATCAAGCCGCCGTGATGTGTGCTGTCACTGGTAGAATAGGAAGAACAGGGCCGGAAAGTGAGGTCTTTGCCAGTGAATCGGCAGTTTCATTAAAAAACAACCCTTTATGACCAGGTACCCAAATCAATTGAACACATTGCACATGGGCAGGAACTAGCAAGTAAAATAGTTTTAGCATGGGTGAATCATTAGTGGCGGTAAGGGAAGAGCATACAGAAAGGGAGTCAGTAAGGATAGCAGCTGTTGTAGTCGTTTGGTCTAATTTACGTAAAGCTAGGATTACTGCTAAAAACTCGGCCAGAAAAATAGGCACAAAATCGGGCAATCTTAAAGAAAAAGACCAGTCGAGTACAGGACAAAATATCCCAATTCCAGTCTTTTCCTCGCTCTGTGATGCATCTGAGAATCCCTTTAGCAGAGAATTTTCATTTCGTTGGCGACACCAACACTGCGCTTTCTCTTCTTTTAATTTTTTGCTGACTGTTTTCCATCCCCTAAGGCAGGGTAGCCAACGGGCTCAGTTTTGGTTGACCTCCATGCCCTTACCTCATCCTTCTATCTTTCTCTGGCACTATACAAGCTCTCATTCATGTGTAAATTTACTCTCGAGCGTCCTCGCTACCGGTAATTAATAAACTATTCGTTCTATACTAATTTGTATCTAAATGCTAGAAAATTACGTGCTCAGTTATAAAGCTGCAGACAAGCTAAAAATGAAATTGATTACATCTTTCAGGCTATCTCACGGTCTGACGCAGCTCTTTTCTTGCGAAAGAAAGGGGAGACCTCCAACATTAAAAAAGTAACAGTAACAGTGCGCTAAGTAGTTCTGCATGCTGTCAGGCTTACTTTCTTATTTCATGAGGTGCCTGGAGTCAGTCAAAATTGTCCTTGGCGACGCTTTAAACGATTTGCCCGCGTTTATTTACATTTTCTTAATAAGAAAACTGAAGAAACGCCTGCTGTAGTGAACCTCAGTGCGCTTTACGTGGGCAGCTCATTTTATCTAAACATCGTAACGGAGAAATATTTTCGCTTGGCATGGCCGTACAACCTATTCTCATCAAGGCTGTTGCATTTTAAAGGGAGCCTGAAAATCTACCAACGTTTTAAAGACAAAAAGTGACAGAGAAGGAAGGAAGGGCACAGAAATGAACTAGACCTTGGCCAGGTTGCTACCCCATGCTCCCTCTCACAAGTCGTTTGCAGCACCGCCGAAAATACGAGGCGTACACACAGGCAATACCTTGCGCAACGAAAAAAAAATCGGGGTAGCTTGCACTAGTGGCGCAAGGCTAAAGACACAGCGGAGCTGATCGGTGTCATTCGTTCTCGGCTTCTCTCACGTCGGGATCTTCTCGGAGCCGACGCTTTCTCCCCCGTTCCTTAGCATTCTCTCGCTGGACGTACTCGGGGTGTCTGGGTCCAATAGGCGTCGACACTGGTAGTTTCGCTTAGCAGCGCACCGCGATTCTTGGTAAGCGGCCTCTTCCTCGGTAGTGCGAACCTTGCTTAGTTTCCCCATGTCTACGTCTGGCGCGCCGCCGCCGCGCACCGGTATTCATACGGAACGAAGGAGCGCATGCATAGTTCGCCGTGATGTCACGTCTGACTTGCGGCGCATGCGCAATAGTGCGCGGCTGGTGGCGAAGTCGTAGGGGAATTGGGGCGAATGGACAGCGTACAGACGGCGAGCGCAGATGTGCCGGGCATGACGTCACAGCCCATGCGCAGTGGCGCGCAGCTGGCGGGGGCTCGGGGGAGCTGTGTGTCGGGCGAAGCGAGCGCGCACCTGCGCCGGCGGTTACTAGGCAACGCGAGGTGGCGTAATAGCTCGGTGCAGTTTTTCGCGGACGACTAAAGCAGTTACGGATAGCTTAAACAGCTTTGATGTTAATATAGTTCCGGGCGTAACTGTGACTATTGGCGGGATTAGAAAGATTTATTTTTGCTTCTTACATGATACGTTACAGCGATACGTGATATTATAGGACCTTTGCGCATGCATGCACGTAATATACCGCGAATCACTGGGACAATGAGCAGACGACGCGGTACGGATGGGGACATCTCGAGGGTCATTCGGCCTTCCAATGGGCTAAGAAGTCCTGCAGCGTTCACAGTGCTCCAAATGGGGTAGGGGCCTCGTCAAGCTGTTGACGCAGCAGCTTCTTGCTCTTATCCTAGCATTTTATTTTATTGCGATAGCAATTATATGGAAACTTCCACCTGATTTTTGCCGTCGCCGTGAGGTTCCGTATAAAGTCCAAGGGCGATAACATCGTCGCCGCGCGCCGTATGCGCGAGTGAAAGCGCGCGCGGGACGCGCGCTATCACGGAGAGCGAACGCACGGCGGAAAGCAAACGCGACCATCGCGCGAAACGCCGTGGGGGTATGGGAGGAAGGGAGGCAGGGCGACGCTGTGCTGCGGCCCCAAATGCTTATCTTGCAACTGAGCGCAAGGGGAACTGGCCACTCAATCTCCCACGCGAAAGCAAGTAAGCGGGAAGGCAGCGCAGGAGAGAGGGGGGGGGGCGGCAGCTTCTACTCTGCCAACAACTGCGTTTGTACTTTGCCCCGCTGTGGCGGTCGCCCGCACCCTCTCTTAAAAGCGATCTCCACACGCCTCTGACCTTTGTATGCGCCATGCATTCGCCGCTCAGTTTCCGTTGAAGCGATAGACCGCACGAACTTTCGCCCGCTGCGGCGGCTGCACTTGCTGCCAGCGTTTTGACAGTCGTTGTCTGCGATCATTCAGTGTCATTCATGTTTGCTTGTGCGCGCTGACACCACGCTTGTTAATTCAGTTAGTAAGCCAATGTGTCCAAGTTTATGCAGCCAATAAAACTTCTATCCCTACTCCGAATAGCTCTCTACTAATTTGCTATCGCAATTGATGCTTCGCTTTTCGGGCAAAGCTGCGACATTTTTAATGCAGATTTTTTTCCTCGTCCCAACCACTTATATGAAACTCCATGTATGTGGTAAATAAATGAACTCAAGAATTCAAAGTTACGGGGGACGACTGGCATATGTATATTGTGACGGCTTGTGCACATTTTGTCAAATGTATACTGGCTACGTTACCTGCGACAGTCACGGAGGAATTTATGTTATTATGTCACAGAAACAAAGCAGTTGTGCAGCAAATATTAAAGGAATGAACGCTAAAAAACAAACATTGCAGCTTAGAAAGGGAGAAAATGAGGAAAAAGAAAACAATTTGTTGAGGGTTAAAATATAGCCGGGATTGATAAACTATGGTTGATTAGCATGATGAGGTTGAATACTTCGCGGCAGCAAGAAGCAGCCGTGCCTATGTAGGATGCAGAAATAGTTTCAACTTAGTCAATCCAAAATTACTTGAACCTTTGAAACTCTGGTACTAATTGGAACAGTTCGCTTGAAATTTTTTTCATTATATTTTTCATTATGTTTGACGGTACACAGATATTAACTCCATCTCTTTCTTACAGAACAATGAACCAAGTCCTCGAGTGTACATTGCACATTCGCGCCGTTATTGTCTCGTCTTTATTTTATTGTGTTTGTTGATGAAAAAAAAAAACTACATGACGGGATTACATTCGGCCGCAAAAGAGTCGGTCAAATCCTCCCGTCGAGTAATGTTGCAACGGATTCCTATGCCCAGACAGAGAACATTACGAATGAATAACTCACGGGATCCGGACCGAACTTCACTGCATGTCTCGGCTGCTCCTTTATTTATAGCCATTGAAAAGCAGCCGGCGTTTTTGAAGGGTCGTTAAAATAAAACCAAAAGGTTGCCCGAGTCCGAAAGTTATTTATCTATTTTTTTGCAACCAGTATTCTTCCCAAACTGTTTGCGACATGTCTGTTTATTTAGCCCTTTTTCCACGATGAACGGGGTCTTAAAACAGCTCTATTGCGACTGCACGAGGAGGTCCGTCCGCGTGAGCATTACAAAGTCATCGTAGAGTGGCGAGATTCGTTCGCTGAATATGTGAAAACTCTAAGTTTCGTTCGCTAGAAACGCGTAGACAGATCTTTTTTCACAAGTATCGGCTTATATTTGTTCCAAAGAGTCGAAATTATGCTCTGAATTACGAGGCGGGCGCAGTTTTTTTTGCTACCAGCGTGACCGACCTCGTAACCGCGAATTACCCTGAAGCTTGCCTTTGCCTCACGTCACTGTAGTAATGCGGCGGAGCCACACTCTCAGTCGAAGCAATTTCGGAGTTAAACTTAAAATAACACTAGCGAGAAATATAAACTTACAAAATATTTGTCAGATAAGCTCATGCATAATCTACTAACATGGCAGCCGTTTCCGGGAGGGGAAACTGTGTAAACTAAAAATTTCGCAAATACAAGACATTGTTGGTGATTGCGCACCTAAGTTCTTTCACCGACATGCCGTGACAACATAAAATTTTCAAAGCCTGCTCGGGTCTGTTTAATTGTTTATCAATAAAAAAGCAGAATAACGAATTTTCTTTCCCCGATCTTTCACTCTCTAAAAAAAAGGGGGGGGGGTGGAAGGGAAATGCTGAATAAAATTTGATTTGATTTGACTTGTGAGGTGGGGTACACAGGTTAATAAGGGAGGGCGGAGTGAAAGAGAGAGAGAAATAGAAAAGAAGAGTTCAAATTATGCACCTGGACATGACTATGCCCGGCGTATACACTGTCAGGCACTCACGTCTGTCACATTCAGTTATATTGGAGAAGCGTTGATCTATCGGATCACCTCGTCTGCCACTATTCCCGCTTTGACGAAGAGCACCGGACTTCCCAGCGTCCCTTGAACATACTAGAAGACTCCCATGCGACGATCCCCATAGGTCGACCTTGAAGTCTGACCTCGCAGTTCATCAGCCCAGAAGTCTACGAAACTGCCGGCTTGGATCGTCACGCTAAGCCCATTGGAAACTAACCTCTGCCACCATCGACACCATTATCACCTGTCACGGTATTTAGGCGACGGAGATGTCAGGGTTCTTATTCTCCTCACTTTCGGGGATGTCGCTTCCAGAGCACGTTCATTGGAAAACCAGGCTACAGCATATCCATCCACCAATAGACACTGCGCCAGTTGTTACGTCACACAAAAGTGAAAGTACACCCGAAAGTGACCGACCAAGAATATGGTCCCAGATGCTACGCCCACCGACGAGTTGAAGGGTGACTCCTTTTTTTTTAATTTTTATTCGAAAGCTTGCCCTGTGGCATGAAATATTTGGTGCATACAAGGTATACAAGGCGATAATTTTAAAGTTTCATGAAATTTATAAAAGTCGCCTGTCAGATAACATATTTCCAGTCCTTGAGCTGGATTGTTTAGAGAGGCGGACATTACTTGCACGAAATCTTGATACACATATTCAACTCGTTACCAAAAATTGACTAAGTTCCTAATTGACTACATTACGGCACATATTGCAATTTACCAATTGTAGCCGATGAGTTTGCAATATACATCCACTTGAATTGAATTTCCCGGATGACAGCTGTTTGGAGATATTTCCCAAAGGGTAGGACGAAATGCATGAGCGATCCAGTTAATTTTATGCTTCAGTGCATAAATGAGCACTTCGTTAAAATATAGCTTTTGCATTTACGAAACTTTCGATAAAGCAGGCACTCGCACGGAGCAATCGCTGGCATGTCTTGCAAGGCTACCTCCGCCAGCAGCGAACACCCCTCTTCTAATTTCCTTTGTGTAGCGGGAAAAGCTGATTTTTACGGAAGAAAATGAAAGCAAAATTAGTCTTGTATTTTGCCGCAATTCTTGCGCTCCGGTACTCCGGTGTGACATCATGGATTTAAATACTTATTCGGCCTACATTGAAGGTAGGAAAAAATTTCGAAACTGACTAAACCGAGGCATTTGCTCCTTTAAAATTCGTTATTCTGCTTCTTTATTGATAAAGGAATTAAACAGACCAGAGCAGACTTTGAAAATTTTGTGATGTCACGGCAGGTCGGTGAAAGACCTTCCACCGACCATGTCTTGTATTTGCGAAATTTTTAGTTTACACAGTTTCCTCTCCCGGAAACGGCGGCCCTGTTAAAAATTATACACGAGCTTAACTGGCAAATATTTTGCAAGTTTATATTTCTCGTTAGTGTCATTTTAAGATCAACTCCGAAATTGCTTCGACTTAGCGTATGGCTCCGCCGCGCTACTACAGTGGCGTGAGGCAAACGCAACTTCAGGGTAATTCGCGTTTACAAGGTCGGTCACACTGGTGCCCGCCCCTTAATTCACAGGATAATTTCGATTGTTTCGAACAAATATAAGTCGATACTTGTGTGAAAAGATCTGTCTACGCGTTTCGAGCGAACGATACTTACCGAGTTTAGACATATTCAGCGAATGAATCTCGCCACTCTACGACGACTTCGTAATGGTCACGCGGACGGACCTCCTGGTGCAGTCGCAATAGAGGTGTTTTAGACACCCTTCATCGTGGAAAAAGCACCAAATAAAGAGACATGTTCCAAGCAGCCTGTGAAGAATAACAGTTGCAAGAAATAGATCAACAACTTTTGGACTGAGGCAAACGTTTGGTTTTATTAAAACGACCCTTCAAAAACGCCGGCTGCTTTTCAGTGGATATAAATAAAGGAGCAGTCGAGACATGCAGTGAAGTTCGGTCCGGATCCCGTGAGCTATTCATTCGTAATGTTCTCTGTCTGGGCATAGGAATCTGTTGAAACATTACTCGACGGGAGGATTTGACCGACTCTTTTGCGGCCGAGTGAAATCGCGTCGTTTTTTTTTTTCAGCAACGAACACACACAAAAGAACAAAGAAAACGAGACACGAGACATTAGGGGCGCGAATAGGCATTAGACACTTGAGGACTTGGTCCTTTGTTCAGCAAGAAAGTGGTTGAGTTTATATCTGTGTACCGTGAAACATTAAAAAAATGTAATGACACGTCAAGCGAACTGTTCGAATTAGCACCGCAACTTCAAAGGTTCAAGTAATTTTGGATTAACTGAGCTGAAACTATTTCTGTATCCTGCATATGCATAGCGACTACACGATACCAGTAATGAAATATTCGACCTCTTCATGGTAATAAACCATACTTTATCAATCACACCTATCTTTTTAACCTTTAATAAAATGTTTTATTTTTCTTCATTTTGTTTTCAAAGTTCGACTGTTGGCCTTTAAGTGTTCATGAATTTAATATTTGCTGCACAACTGCTTCGTTACTGTGCCATAACTGGTGGTCGCAGGCAACGTAGCCAGTATACATTTGCCAAAGGGTGCAGAAGCCGTAACAATATACATATACCGGTTGCCCCAGGTTACTTGAACCAAACTTTAAAAAAATACGCAAATGCCGCCTAGCTGGACAGAACAAAAGTAATGTTGTTTGCAGTCGCTTGGAGGTACTCAGATTATGTTTTGCATTCCACCTAATTACATAATTAGTCCTAAATAATTAGCATCTAAATGTTATAACTGCATTAAAAGTGTCAATGAGAAAATTGTAGGGCACCATGAAAAACTCCCGATGCAGATTTGTATTGCTCAACACATGGTACATAGATTCAAAGCATGAAAGAAGCCGGCGAATACACGAAAAATTACCGCGCCACTGGCCGCTCGCGGCACTAAGCGGCGATGGCGGTGTACCTGCAGAGCGATAGAGAGACAGGATGCATAGAAAGGCAGGGAGGTTAACCACAGGTAGTTGCGGTTGGCTACCCTGCACAAAAAGATAGCAAAAAGGGGAACAAAAAAGTCACAGGCCTGCGCGGCACATGCAGCCCAGACACAGCGTAACCTGGTGGAGCGGCTGAAGAGTAGCTCCAATTCGGGCACCACGCAAAACAGGGTCTTCGCGGCAGTCTGTTCGCCTCGTTTTCACGAGAACGATCTGAACTGTCCGCCCGGCGTCGACGGCGAGCTGTGGCTTGTAATGCTGTCTGCACAGCAGTCTGCTGAGGCCGATCAAGCCTTACAACTGCAACTTACATGTCGGGCACGCTGCGTTTGCAGGCACCTTAACTAGATGGCGCCACCATACTGGCGGAGGCTCGGCTGCTCGGGATCGGGTTGATTGGGCGCCTCGTCTGAATTGCATCTCGTCGTCTGCGCCTGCGCACGCTGCCTTTGCAGGCGCCTTACCTAGATGGCGCCACCATACTGGCGGAGGCTCTGGGGCGTGTGCCCCTGCGCGATTGGGAGCGTTTTAGGGAATTTTTCTGCTGCCCGATAGCAAGCGCTTGCGTGGCTCAGTGGTAGAGTATCTGGCTCCCACGCAGCGGACGCGGGCTCGATCCCGGCGGGAATCGGGTAATTTTAAGGCGAAAGCCTTTAATGGATCATACTCGCGGCGTCCGACCGTCCTTCCGTCCGTGCCCCGGTACAGTGCCAGCTGTGGCCTCTCCCCCTTATTCTCTCTCAGCAATCACGTGATGGAACAGCGGCGCATAGCAACGGTTGCGCCGTCACATCTGTGGCCTCTCCCCCTTACACTGTCTCAGAATTCACGTGATGGCACAGCGGTGCGCGCTGCAACGCTCTTTCGTGAGACGTCTCGCTGCGGCAGTCGAGTTAGTCGGATGGCTCCCAAGCGGCCCAGTGATGACTCCACTGCAAGCGGTTCGGAGAAGCGCCCCAAGAATGTGGATTCCCCCGATACTAAACGCCAGAAGAAGAATGAGCGAATGCGCATGCGGCGGTAGCCAGACGAATGGGCTGCGGCTCTCGCCGAACACGCTTTGGAAATTACATAATGTCTTTCAATTTTTTTTCGCATTTTCGGCGATAGCGGTTGCGGCGGCGTACGCCACCGGCGGCGGCACCATTGGAAACGAAACGGCTATTAGGAAGAGCCCATAACAGCTTACGCTGTAAAAGAGAAGAGCGGAAGAGCTGCAGATTGTGCATAGGAGGTAACAAATGTACATATTTTCATCCCTTTTGGCCTCCATAGTTCCCACCAGATTCAAGTGCTTGAAACTGCGTCAGCCTGCCAGAGCTTGTTTAATATAAATAGAACAGGTTACACGTAATTGGTTATTGAAAAAAAGTAATTGAGTTACCGTGAGTGTTACCGAGTAAACAAATTATTCCATAAATTACAGAATTATCAAGAAACGTAATTAATTCCAAGTAAGTAATAACACGTAATACGTGACGTACAAGTCTGCAGTGGGAGGTACATGAATAAATCAATAAATATGTACAAAGCCACACAAGTTCTCAACGTTTTTTTTAAAAAAGTTGTTTAGATAATTTAAAGAAAAAAAAAGAACAGGCATTTCACAGGCTGTCGTAATAAACCATTGCGACAGTAGCCACTGCTGTTAGTCAGGCGCGTCTACTCGATGTCTTGATTCTCAAAGAAGCCAATACAAAGCCTACCGCAACCAGGCATTTCCATACATAGAACACACGACAGCGCCCATTTTCCCATACTAGGAAGAAAAATAATCTTAGTGACTAAACCTAAGTGACCAGAAGCGAAGAAAACGTACACGACATAGTACTCAACTGCCTTTGGTGTCACCTTAAAGCATGTCAAACTTGCGCACCAACTTGACTGTCAAGACCACGACCTCTTCGTCCCTGTCGGAGAAGAACCCGCGCCCACACAGATCTTCGAACGGGTATGACCGGAACCTGTCGAATCCTTCGTCGAGCAAAGAGGCTCGGCTCTGTCGCGACACCACCCAGGTTGGTGTCAGTAACTGACGACCTCCCAGTGGGAACAACTTGCGTGGTCTCTTCAGTGCCGCCGACCGCAAAACCCACGGGTTCAACACGTCTACGCACTGGTCGGCAGCCCCGTAGACGCTCAGAGCGGAGTTTTCCTCCAGCAGGACCAGCTTAGCGTTACACGTGCCGTCCGGGAGTAGCACATCGGGTCGTCCACACCTCCGGGTCCAGCGGCGACGACAGCGCGGCATCAGCGGAGTGTAGGGCGTCGCCCTTTCTAAATGCAATGCTCAAGGTGCACTTCCGCTTGAGACGAAGCATGGAGAGACAAGATGACGGTCGTGGCGTCGCCCTAGTAGCAGAGGTGGATTCGCGTCCGGAGGCCATTACTCGATTCGCCGAGATGCGGAGATATGGACGGAAGAACTGCCGCCCAGCAGGTCGACGCCTTCTCCGGTGGCAGCTTCGGGGACTAGCCTCGCCAGCACCTCCCTGGCGTTGCTCATGTCAGCTTGAAGGAGCGACGTACGGGTGCCCAGCGCTCGCGTGTGTTCCAGTAGCTCGTTCATCTTAGACTCGAACGCTGCGTGAAGGACGAAGGACAGAACTAATGTTTACGCCTGAACCTTGACCAGGGGTCATTGGATGCCTACATGACAGGCAGTTGAAATCATATGTGGTCGTTCACCAAACGTGTATTTCGTTGTACGATTCCATGGTTATGATTCCAAAGTCGAGTTAAAGCTATAGCTATTTGGCTAAACCCCCCCCCCCCCCCCTCCACGGACATGCTTCTCTACATCAGATGGTGGTGCTCTAGTCACGGCCCCGCTCTTGCATGGCTTCAGGAAACCGCGCACCGCCAATGTTAGCGACTAGTTAAGAAAACAGTACGGGCTCCGCCTAAATGTGTGGTGCAGACCTTGTTTAGCGACTATAGTAATAAGAATTGGTTCAGAAAACAAACATAGCGTTCAGCAAACACCCAATCAGCTTGTTCATCAGGGACCGAATTCACGAAACTTTTCTTTCTGAGCCCTCTTTTAAATGGCCTTCGCCAACGTCTGCTCTCAGGAATCGCCGGAATTTCCTCTTACGTGTAATTCTAGCTTAAGTGCTTCTCGTGAATACGGGCCTAGAAATGCAAAAGATGTATTAAGCAACTCGAACAAAAAATGTCAATTCTAGCAGTAGAAATATAGGCGCAGGAAAAGAAGGCCTCAATTCTAACTCTTAAACTAAAGAGGTAGCAACTTGATTCGCAGCTTAAAGGGATACGGACACAAAAGTTGGCGCGTGGTTTTGTGCGTCGGAACAAAAGTTGAACTCTTGAACATGACGAATACAAAAAGCTGCTTTGAATAAAAGAACGAGAAAAATCTCTATTTTGCGATTTTCTGTTGCACCTTGCCTGCAAGCGGCCGCCGGCAGAAGCTGAAATTTGACGTCATAACACCCGCCCGCGGCCAAGGTCGGCCACATCTGTCGCAGTGTTTCCAGGGGTGTCGGTCCCTTGCAGCATTTGTTTAACCCCTTTCGGCGATCTTCGCACGTGGTCCGTCTGAAATCCCCGTCGGCGCTCCAAGCAGACGGTGCGTATTACGTATGAGGCTTCCCGCGGTCGTCGCTCATTAGTGACACGTTCGTCGCGGTGGAAGTAAATGCCCAGACATTGCTGTTATAACAGCATCGTCGGTCGTGACACGCCGTCGAACACGTTTCCCAGAGACGAGAAGGTGCTTAAACTTTGGATACGTGCCTATTACAGAGCTTTAGCTTGTCCGGTAATCGGGTAAACACGGGCGTTGGGGCGTTCGGGCGGAACCGTAAACGTGAGCAACCTGGTGGCGCAGAGCTCAAACAGACAAAAACAGCTAATATTGCAGTAACCAAGTGTATTCTACTTCGTTGCTGGTGTAAATCTTCGGCAGCAACACCATTACGCCACTGCCGAAAATTTACACCAGGAAATGACCGATAATTCTTGCATAAGTGTCTGGTGCAGAGCGAAATCACCGCGCTATGGTTCGCTAAAACCTGACCGGCACTTACACGGCGGCCTGCTCTTCGGCGCTTGCCGCGGAAGGCTCGTAACCGTAAGCGGTAATATTTCTTGCCGAGTTGGAATGGTCCTCATCTTCAGACGTGTACTCATTGCTGATAGACGCACCGGAACTCGAATCCATGCTCGCGATGGCGGCGTCGGCGCGCTTCGAATGACCGCGGCCGGCCGGCTGGCTAAACGACGAGGGTGTAGTGACGTCACGCCTTCCAACTCCCGGGGGTCGGGCGGCGAGGCGCGCGCTCCCAAAAACGCCAAAAATAAAGCCATTGGCACAAAAATGAGCTAAATGACTACTTCTTTTCGGAGTAATCACACACTGAGGATTCATTTTCAGTATTCTCGTAAAATTTTCAGATTTTGTGTCGGTATCTCTTGAAAGAACAAAACTCGACGAAAGGAATTTCGAGAAAATTACTGGGAACATCGTTGCTAATTGCCTGGCCAGCGCGGCTCACCAAAGGAATGCATTGTGACTGCTACCTCTAGTGTCGAGTGATGACCTTAAACTTAATTGGCGGTCACTCGTCCAGGAATACTTGGGACCGTATTCGCAAAAAGCTCTTATGCTATAATTTTTCATAGGAGCGAATTCTAGCCAATCCTGAAACTGGACATGTTAATAGCGAAGGCGGTCAGACAGTCAAAAGCTTTGTTAATTCAGCCTTGCATCGTAAATGGTACTTCGTAAACTCCAGGTTATATGTCATCTACCCCGGCATACAATTGAATATACCGAAAAGAACCCAGCCACTCTGTTAAAACAATAATTCATAGACATCACCTAGGCACCGCTTATACTGAGCTTTGTGTATTAAATGCGAAAAACTGAACGCGCTACATGTTCCCTTGAAGAAGACCCAGTGCCATCTTCTACTACATAGCAAAAATATGACATTTAGCCTCATGCATTAGACAGATGACAAATTTCATTGGAAAAACATTTCGACCGACGAAACAGGATTATAAAAAAATGTGGTTGATCCCTCTTATATAGGAATCGGTATAGAACACGAAAGTGAAACGTGTCTTCACAGAAGTAGTGTAATGTTTATTGCACATGACACATTGATATATAATGTCTATTGGTGTTTTGTGGCTAAAGCGCCCTTAGGCGTTGATGCACCCACGCTGACGCCTGGTGGCACGTCTCCTCCATCACGACTACCAACGTCGATGACCATGAGCAACCGTCGTGCATATGGAAGCTGCACTACGCTGCACACGCTAGCACAACGCGAAAGACGAAGCACGTAACTGACACACTAATACAACGCGCAAGACAAAGCACGTAACTGAATCGTCACCGAGTCAAATCAGCGCGTACAGCGCGTCGTAATTGCAGCCTCCGCGATCAACTTCAGAAACATTTTCAGAGCTAATTTCGGAGGCCACGCTCCGCTGTGCTGAGTACGGTGAACGCCACCACCTAGGTGGCGTTGGTAGTGCTTCTTGATGCCAGCGTCCCTTCGAATGCTGGCATCGAGGCGTCGTTGTGCTGAGACCACCGAAGCGTTCACTGTCGGTGCGCGTTAGTGTCATAATGCAGTACTTCTCTTTTCTGCTCGTAGGCGGTGGCACCGCCCCGAGCAAGAGCGCGGGTACACGGAGGAGTGTTAGATATATAAGGCGCGTCTGTGTAGCTCTCTGCACATGCGTTTGTGGCGCAATGGGTTAAACGCTCGGCGATCTATCGTCGCGGACCGAGAGGTCGTGGGTTCGATTCCCAAATTTTGCATGTTTGTGGAACTTTTTCTTCTGGTTTCTTTCTTTGTATTATGTTCTATGACGTATTTCCGTGACGTATTTCCGTGACGGAAATACGTCAGTGAAGTCTTGGTGGACCCCGGCATAAAACACTTTCGTGTTAAAAATTACTTAAGCAGAGAACAGTTTCTTTCGTCCCTTCTTCCTGCTCGTATTTTTGTTCACGAACAAGAACAAGAATATTCTTGTTTGCGTGCCTCCATCTATATATTAAGAATAAAATTTGGCTGAAGTGCATACGGCAGGCATTACCAATCCTGACTGGGAGATTACCACTGTCGTTGAAAAAGAAGTGTACAATCATTGCATTTTACCGGTGCTAACATATGGGGCAGAAACTTTGAGGTTAACAAAGAAGTTCGAGAACATGTTAAGGACCACACAAAAAGCGATGGAACGCAAAAATGTTATGCCTAACGTTAAGAGACAGGAAGAGAGCGGTGTGGATCGGAGAGCAAACGGGGATAGCCGATATTCTAGTTGACATTAAAAGAAAAAAAAATGGTGCTGGGCAGGCCATGTAATGCCTAGGATGGATAACCGGTGGACCATTAGAGTTACAGAATGGATACCAAAGGAAGCGCAGTCGAGGACGGCAGAAAACTAGGTGGAGCGATGAAGCTAGGAAATTCGCAGGCCCAAGTTGGAATCAGCTAGCGCAAGACAGGGTTATTGGAGATTGCAGGGAGAGGCCTTCGTCCTGCAGTGGACATAAATATAGGCTGATGATGATGATGATATGATGAATTATTGTCCATAACTAATAGCAGTAGAACCCCCTTGGAAAATGTTTCGATAAGATGTTTACTTTATATATCGAATTACCCATATATCGAAGTTTTTGGTATCCCTTCAGATTAGATATATCTGGGTTCGACTGTAGTTACCTTTAAAATCCTGATTCTAATGCCACCAGAACCTATAGTCTATAAAAAGCAAATGGGGACCGCATAATTTCAAAACATTTATCAGGTGTTCGAAGGGTATAGTGCGTTACCAAGAATACAAGCCCTCTACATGTAGTAAAATGACGTTTGTAATGTTTCGCAGAGGACCTTCCCAAAAGTATCGTTTCCCTACGATTAAGCAGAACCGTAAGATACCTGCAAGAGTGTCTTGTATGGGAGCAGGTGGCATTGCGCCTCGTCCACCGCCAGAGGCGCTGCCGCTCACGAGTTGGTGGCTCCGCCTGGAGGTGGTGGTGGGAGGTGCCACGCAGCCACCGCGGTAATGGGCTGCCAGCTTTGAGCGCAGTTGCATGTTCTGACAACGCGGGCAAGTGACCGCGTGGAAAGAGCAGTCCTGCTCGAAGTGATCCAGCAGACCTCGCAGTGGGCCACTGAAGTCACACCCGTACCTCGCGTTCCAACATCGTACCTGCACGTAAATTAAGAAAACTATTATGTTCGGTGTGAGGGAGGTCATGAACAGCGGTGTCTGTCCTTTCCGTGAATACGATGCCCGAAATTCTCCTGGAATGTTTTAACAGAAAATTGTGTTTCGGCACACTATTTAAAGCTTGCGAGTTTTTATGCCGCATGTATCTCTAAACTTGTTATAAACATTTTGTGAAGATCTATGAATTAATTTTCGTACTCAACTGTGACTTCAATCTTCGTTAAATGTTTTTCTCCTTTTATTTTAAGCACAAGTCGGAGCAGAGGAGCGGCCTTTGCCTCTAAAAGTGCCAAACAGCACTGCACACATAAATACATTAACAAACAAACAAACTTACAGGTACACTAGATTTTATAGACCGCGATGAAAAAGAAAGTGGTCAGACCACGTAAATGCTTCCACGGAAGCCGATACGGGTGCATCGAAAAGAGTGCATAGGAGTTGAAGGAACACCCATTCGTTCTTGGTGCATGAATCGAATTCGAGACCACCGCATGGCCAGCTTAGATCACCTGACGAAGCGAAGACGAGGGTAAATGATTATTAAACGGAAAGCACAACAAGGTTCACATGAGATCAGCTCCATATTACGCTCAGGTTATTGGTGGTAACTGTGCACTTGATAAATACGCTCTTATACACCAGCCTCGCGTAATTTGGCGGTGTTTATATTGTAGAAGAAAGCGATGCTAGAGAATCCAGTGCGGCAGTAATTGTAAATGAGTATGTTTTTGCACTTCTGCCGTAGAAAGTGGTCGCGCGTTTTCAGAATAAGCAGAATAAGTAGTGTCTCGTCTTTGTCTAGCAAATATTTACACAGTACGATTTATGGACACGCCCAATCCGTTACCGTTGTTGCCTGTTCTTACTTTATCCCTGTGCACAAGACAGTTCTGTTGTGATAAAGAATTAAGTTTTGCCTAAAATACGCCCAGACATGTAGCCTCTTCTTGAACACTGGTAATAAGTTGGCACCAAGATTGATGTACAAGATGCTTAACTAATCAAGTAAACCGAAGAATACCATTCATTGCGATGAATTGTGAGAATATATTAATTGTGATGAGCAGCTAACCTTACTCGCCTCAGTAGCTGAATGCCTATGGTGTTCTGCTGCTAAGCACGACGTCACGAATTCGATCTATCCAATAAGCTGCCCATTCCTTTGCATCAAAATCAGGTCTTCTCTGTGACTACACACCCGTATGCAATGGTATAGTTCACAGATGGCCGGGCTACTTGTAGGCTGAAGCGATTTGTCCTACTCTTGGGAACAGCCCGATCAAACATCCGCAGATTGTGATTTGAGGGAAAACAGAAAAAGGCAACGCGTTGCGTCGAATTCTCGACCCCTTGGGCCTCGCTACAACGTCTCATGCACATATCGATGCCGATAAGGTCACCTCGTTTTCGGTGTCGGTTTCGTATAACTGGAGTTTTCTTCCGTCCAGTGACGACGTTTGCCCACCATAGGGGATTCTGTATTCGTTGCTGATGTTGTAAGACAACCTCTGCTGGTTCGCTAATATAGCAGCGTTTTTACCTAATGTTCTTGTACCTGTCCTTGGCCGCAGTAAAACACCCTGACGGCTACCAAAAAAAAAAGATCAATGTCTATTCCGAAAGTAAGCAAATTTTCAGTACTGAAAGTTTCTTAACAGTTTTCTGCACAAAAAACTACGCCAATATGGCAAAATTAGACAGTTTTAGTTGGGCGTCTGCAAGCACCCACGTACGCACCGCGTGATGTCGTGCGTGCGTAGCGAGGCGAGCATGCACGAAACGGCAATAGTGGGCCGGACGCAAAACTCGAGAAGTGGATTGCTGACTTGCACGCGCAGCAGCCGGCAATGTTCTACTCAGTGCCACCACACGCCAGCTTCTGAATCTGTATTAACACAGCAAGCTGGGCGAGTTCGTAACTGTAAATAACCAGGGGTGGGCAGCGCTACCCGGACGAAGGACAAAGGCAGTAGACGATACCATTCGTGAAGGCGAATTCGGAATTTTTGGGCCATTCCAGAAGGATATGAAGATCCTTGCGGTCTTAATAGATGAGCCAGGCCAGGATTCTGAGAGATTGCCTCAAATCCGTTTCCGGTTTTATGGAACCAAGAAATCAGGGGTGCCGTCAATACCACGAGTGGTCCAGGACAAGCCAGGCTTCACTGCATTTTCTCTGGAGCAACGTCCGGCGCAACCTGCCTTCGAGGGAAAAAAACCGGAAGCCAACGAATAAAGTACTGAACCTGACTGAAGTCGCCATTCCAGATAAGCACATGAGAATTCGGGAATTAGGACCAAAGTTTTGCCTAGAACCGTGTTTAGACTCAGTCAATAAGATAGCTGCTGTTAGATCTGTGTCCAACCATGTAGAAGAAAATGAAAAATTCAGGCGCATTTCTCAGTGCGTAGACGTGTTAGTCAAATCTCTAAGAAACCGGAGTGACAGAGTGCAAAAAACTGAACGCATTGTGCAATTTTGAAGAGGCAACGAAGTGAAAGTATGAACCGCTGATAAAGAAGATTACTCCATCCGCCTAATGGAAGGGCAGTTTTCTGAGAAAGCCTCAACTGCTTTGAATAAAGCGTCAAAAAGGCACACGTCGTACACCTAAGAAGGTCAAAGGTCAAGCAAAAAACTTTTGCTGGATTTGAACCTCGAGCGTCTCTCTAGCGAAGTAAACATAAGTGAGGAATTGAACCCTTGGGGTTTTCATTAAGATAAAATCCCATAAACCTGAGCAAATTTTGTGTACAATTGTGTCTTAGAGGAATACATGGCAACGCGTAGTCTCCGCTTATCTAAAGAAGAACTTAACAGGGCTCCGCGTGGAGGACCCATTCAGAGTAAACAACTTTGAGTTTGTTAATCAAAGCACCGGGTGCTCGAGAGCGTCTTGATGTGAACATTGATCAAGTTCACGTCAAGGCGTGAACTTGATCATTGTTGACCCTTGTTGATGACTACTTGATAATTATCCGCTCGCAAATAAGTTCCAAAGATATTAAAGATATTCTCGCTACCTTTTATAAAGAAAGAATGGATCTCGGCTTTACTCATGAGCTGCCAACGAATAAGGAAATTCATTTTTTTTATTTACTGTCAAGATTTACAGCACAACATATTTGTTGGCACTATAATCCCTGAACAAGCAAACCGATTTTAAATTCCGTGTCGACACACTCCAAACTAGTGAAAAGAGGCATTGTTACGACATGTTTAGGATCCGACCTTAGAAAGTTGTGCCACCACCTCGCTAATATCAGCTTTTCGCGACAGGTAAATCATCAAATCGTCTAGAGAAGGCCCGCTTTCCAAACTGCATTGTTGTATTAGTCTGTGAAGGGCTTGTAACGAAAATAAAAATTGAGGACGCTTAAGCTTCGCCTTTAAGAGTAGAACGCGATAGCGTTATCGAGACCCGTTCGCATCGCATCGTTCACATAGGGCAAGTAGGCTTCATTTAGTGCAATACAGAACGTGGGAAAGCCAGCTTACAAAGACCGAGCTTACACCGATCCCCTTAAAGTCGGCTACAGTTTTAGACTAAAATGCATTGCTGGAGAGACGTTCTTCCAAGGGCAATATAAGTAGTCTTATATTAAAATGTGAAGGCCCTAGCACCTTTTTTCATTATTTTATTAATTGGTTGCTATTGCCCCGACGCGCGCAGGTCTGGTAGAAATGCTGGAAAAGGGCTTTGTGTTTGAGTTTCCTCGTAGCAGAATTAGGTTTTCTCGTACATTCAAATTACAATCTGACACCGATTCATAAACAACCCGGCGGCGAATTCGACGCTGAATGGTAAAGTCGTACTTTCCGATTTTTCTCACGGATTCACTGTGAGAAATTCAATTTTTGTTCACCAAAACCTTCACCACGTGGAAGTGCCTGTGTGGTCGACGTGGCTGGCTGATTTTCTCCGCCACCAGCGATCACACGCCGGTTGCCGACGCCGGATTTTCTGCGACGCAGGGCCCTAAACGCTATCACGGTAAAAAGGGAATCACCCCAGCAGCTGATCGAAACAGGAAGAAAATTTGCAGTCATTCCTTATATGCATCACATAGGGCATAGGTTAAAAAAGGCAGCAATGAAATATGGTGTTCAAGTTGTTTTTTTCCCGCTAAGGACTCGTTAAACAAGCCTTGCCTTCGCATTAATTGACCTAAGCAGGCGCCCAAGGACTTTTGCTGTATCAAGCAGCCCGTGCAAGTGCAGTGTGAGTTGTATACATCATTCCATTTTAGTGCGGCAAAAACTGCTATGGGCAGACGGGCGTTGCCTAAACATTCGCCTCAGGGAGCATGAATCCGCTATCACAAATTCAACCGGATCAAATCTGGCCGCGCATTGTAGAATTTGCCGATGAAAACCTGTGTTTAAGAAAACTTAAATGCTGTATAAAGTTGGAAACCAAATCAACCGCGAGATTACAGATGTCTACTCCATGAATGTTAACTCAGGCGCATGTGTCAGCCAAACCTCTATCCCTCTGCATGATAAAGAAACAAAGTTGCTGAATGGCAAGATAGGCTGAAACCCTTTCACTACTTGTACGCGTCACATAGGGCGCTATGCAGGATGCGCCAAATTTGGGGAAACTCGGAATCTTCACGAGCTCTGGCGACGCCCAAGATGAAAGAACTAATGATAACAAGACAGTTTGTCCGCCAGCACACCTCCAGTTTCATTGGTTTATCTAGATTCGCTCTGGGTGGCTGTCATCCCTTGGGCGTTGCCATATGGGCGCTCGACAAACTGGGGCTCACGTGATCCTACCGTCGGTGCATGGTCGTGCCTTCTTTCACTTGTTTGTCGTTCCCAAGGAGCGCATTACAGGCACAAGCAAGTTATAAAATAAATGCATTTAGTAGAATAATGTTAGTCACATTACGTGGGTTATAAACATTTTTAGGTTTACAAGGTGTACACTGAATGTGTATTAGAGTAATTTGTTGTCTAATACGTTTCGCGTTATACCAAGAGGGGACGCTCCCCCTCCTCTGGATTGAATTGGTTCGGCTCGCTACGTGCTTGCGCTTACATTTCCGAGCACAGATTGGTGTGCGCCTGGTTTTCACACTGGGCTTTCAATAGATCGCTCGTTGCTCGCGCTAGACGAAGCAAGCGTCGGCTAGCGCTTACCGTGCGAGCACTAAGGAATGCCGGAAATCACTCATACAAGAGTCCGAAAACTACGCTTTATTTTCTTTTACTTTGTGATGCACCTTCATACTGACTAGCACCGAGCGATGACTTCTAACAGGCGCAGGAAAGAGTCTTCATAGTGGGTAGCCCCGAGCAATCCGTGGCTTCGAACAAATGCAAGAAAGGGTCTTGGCAGCGCACGTGGCCGTTGACTGCCCCCACATCCATGTTAGGTGGGACTCCAGCAGCGGTGCAGTTACCTTATACCCACTGCTAACGAGGTGGCGCTTCACTTTTTGACAATCACTTTCTATTTTTTGCGTGTAAACGCCCGTGATGGCGTTCACAAAGTTCACGCTGTGGCTGACTCTCCCAATGCAGATTGAGGCTCGCCTCGTTAGCATCCACTAAAGTTTGGATACAGTGGTACGCGGCCCATTTGTCACTGAGAATAATGGCCCCCGGTTGAACATGGGCTGCAATAATGGGGCATAGCGTCGCCGCCTCTCGTCGGTCGACCTTGAAAAGTCGCAGCACCCCTCTGGTCGCGCAGGCCATGCCAAAGACCCATGGTCAACGATCTTTAACGCCGCCGTAATTTTGGCGACTCGGCGGAACGCTGTCGTCCTTCATCAGGCGGCCTCGACTGTACTTTCGCTCGCCGGGAAGAAGGCAATCGTCAATTTTTACTTCTTCCCTGGGCCACCGAGAAGCCTCCACAGCTCGTACCTCACGCGCTAGCAGCTCGTCCCTCACGACCTCACGGGCATTGTTCCTCCAGTCGGCGATGGCGTGCTCCGATAGAGAAAACAAGTAGCCGGTCATCTCCTTCAACAGGCGTATATGTCTACGCTTTTGCTCATGCAGTACGTGAGCCAAATCACTTACGCCTGGAGAGGTGGACGTTCGGACGGCCGAGGCGGTCCGTGTTGGCAAAGTAACTTCCTTCGCCCGTCTTGCCCGTGCAGTGCAGCGGTACCGTGTAAGTGCGAAAACTGCTTTCGGCACCTGTTGCACTGGAAGGCAGCCCGGCGTCATTCTGAGCCTTCCTGTATAATGTGACCACTTCGCCTTCGCAGGTTGGTTGGTCCGATTTGAACCCTAGGTGCCCCAGTACTCCGATGACTCCACCGGACCTGGACTGGGGCGCTGTAAAGGAACATCGGTTGAAGCCGGAGAGAGCCGAAGCGATCGCACGAACTCTTCCTGCGCAGCCTAGTCACACCAATCTGTGCTCGGAAAGCATCATTTGCCCGCCACGCTGTCTCCGTAGACGAGGGCCTTCGCCTAACTCGTCACACAGCCAGCGCACTCACGTTTTGGAAAGGCAAACATGCCGCTTGAACTCTACGTCGGTCATGTAGGTGAACGGGTCCAGACGGTCATTTGACGCGTGCTGCCGCCGGATGCGATGACACAGACTGATGCTGCCGCCGCCATGTTCCCGAGTTCAACTCGAGGAGGGTTTCGCGATGTACGAATTATTCACGAGTTCGCCTGTCAATAAAAATTATAGGTCACGCCCCGCGCGAGCCATGCAACTTCCATGCGCGCACCCCCCACGTTTGGGCCACGACCAAACTATTTTTCGGCAATTGCGATGCGGTGCTGAAGTGAGAAGCATCAACAATCTTGACGGCCGAAATAAAACAAGCGCAACGCACTGTCATCGGTGATGTACCGAGCACCACTATCAAAAAAGCGTCGACTTTCGCTGGCATATAACATTTTGGGTTCTGATGGCCCCAAAACACAGTTCATTGGTTGCATTGTGGCGACGTAGCGCACAGCAAATAATTATCGGCACGACACTGTAGCTGCTTGCAAGGCGTCAATGCGCCGCGGTCGACGACGATGCTGAGGAGTGGGTAGTGTTTTCGAACGACAACGTATCGCACCTGTCGTTTGAGATGGCTGCTCTGTCATCGGTGATGTATCGGAGCCGCAGTGTCGCATACACGGTCAGCGTCAAGAATCTCTCGCTTTTCTGGACCCAGTGCGATGGCATTTCTTCGTCACAAACATGGCCCACTAAACAGTTACAACACCTTCCTGCGTTCGAAGTCTCATTTCCTAACTGCCCAGAAGAGCCCAACGCTCCAAAATGCTATTTCTGCGCTTTCTTTACAATATCCATCTGCGATCGCTTTTAGCTCAGCAGCAGAGACAATCGGCAAGCACATTGGAGTGAACAACACACTATATTTTGCGTACATGCGCATGGAGGCACCTTTACTGGACAAGCGATTAAAGAAAATTAAATTAATTAAATTATGAGGTTTTACGTGCCAAAACCACGATCTGATTATGAGGCACGCCGTAGTGCGGGACTCCGGAAATGTGGACCACCTGGGGTTCTTTAACGTGCACCTAAATTTAAGTACACGGGTGTTTTCGCATTTCGCCCCCATCGAAATGCGGCCGCCGTGGCCGGGATTCGATCCCGCGACCTCGTGCTCAGCAGCCCAACACCATAGCCACTGAGCAACCACGGCGGGTTGGGCAAGCGATGACAAGCAATGAATTGTGTCGCTGGGCAGCACGCTCTTCGCAATGCATCGCGGAGGCTTCGCGCATGTAGATAAACTGGTACATTTTCACTGTGCTGCGTCACTACGGACCCTAGAATACCGTAGAGACATTTTGAAACGGCAGCCGTTGCTCCCGTCTCTATGGATAGAGTGTCGTTATTAGTTGGTAAAGCGGCGGCCTTAATAGCCTCAGTGAAGCGTCTGCGGTGAAAAGCCATGCCGCAGCCCTGCGTTACCATTCCCATAATAGACAGGGAATGGACAGATCATTGCCATGACTGACTTTATCGAGAATAGCACTGCAGCTCCCCTGGCGACTGCTCACCGTATGAACTCCGTCGTGCGTGCGACCCCCTAGAATGTATCCGATTGTAAGCTTTCGCCTCACTGTCGGCACTCGAAGAAAAAAGCGCAAAATTTAATCATTCGCTCGGTATCCGTTTGTCATCACAAATTTATAGCATTCAAAACGAAAAACAGATACTTTAAGAAATTAAATGTTTGTTATTTTATGTGTTGCATTTTAAAGTATTCGATCGAGGGAAAGTGTAGATGCAAGAAAGCACCGCATGTGCCGTGTTCGCGTTCGACGGATGATAGAAAGATAATGCCCGAAAGAGGAGGCACGCCCTTGACGCGCCCGAGAAAGGCGTGGCAAGCGGCTCACGGCAAGTGTGCAGTTAGACAGCAGGACAGTGACGGTATTGCTAAATTGCGTTAATACGTTGATAACAATAGGCGGCGCTGGCACGTTTTGTTGCGCAGCGTTCTGTGCTTGAAGCGCGGAAGCACTCTGCCGCGCAGGGTGCGCCGATGTCATACACGGCTTTATCACGACATTTATCTTTGCCTGCTGTCTTTGCGCGTTCCTTGCTATCTGACTGCCATCGTTCACTGACTGCCATCGAGCAAACTCGGGTAAAACTCGTGCGAACGAGAAACTCGGCGCATCCTGTATAGCACCCATGATCCCATTCTGTGTATGTGTTCACTTCTTAGAAAAAATAAACCAGTTGTCAGCCAGCGCTCGTACCGTATACTTCCTTTGTCCTTCATCTGGGTAGCGCTGCACAACCGTAAGAAGATATTCTGAAACTGTGTAGCCAATATCAGCCACCACGAAGTCAAAGCACCAGCCGGAGCCATATCTTGGTCCGGAGCGACATGGAAAATGCACTCTAGTGGGCACGCGAGGACGTCCCGCAATTTCGATGGGGGCGAAATGCGAAAACACCCGTGTATTTAGATTTAGGTGCAGAACCCCAGGTTGTCCAAATTTCTGGAGTCCCCCACTACGGCGTGCCTCATAATCAGATCGTGGTTTTGGCACGTAAAACCCCATAATCTAAATCGCACAGGACGCTACGCAGCTTTTGAAAAGCTGCGGGCGCACGCAAGGGACTGTGCGTGCTGCTGCGCACTGCGCATGCGCACTGACACTTCCGCGGTTTCCCTGCGTACTCGGAGCTGCTGCGGACGCCCAACTAAAATTGTCTATTGCTATGGTATAAATGGGGTTGGTACCGTGGTCATAAAGCCAGGGGCGTACAATTCGAGTTGATAGCCCGGCCTTTATCATTTCTGGCAACTAATCAACCCTTCTGCTTCACAGAGGTGCAGAAATAGCATTGATGGACACAACCCTACCAGTGTAATCTACTTTACCAGGGCCCTTTATGACCGCACAAATATTAGTATTATCAAAGCATTCTCACTCGCGTCGTCGTTGCGGGTATAGTCTTACCTTGGCCTTGACGACATCAATCATCCGGGTGTCGTTCCACAGCACAGTGCCGACATCGAAGACATCCCGGTCGAAGACGCATCGCCTCTCGGTGCCGAAGGCACCTTCGTTGCAGTGGTC